>NC_048565.1:1518143-1656702 GCF_013265735.2 Oncorhynchus mykiss | reverse complement strand
TCTTTAATAGAGACAGTTGATCTAGCTGATCTGTCATAATATCATAGAGACAGTAGATCTAGCTGGTCTGTCATAATATCATAGAGACAGTAGATCTAGCTGGTCTGTCATAATATAATAGAGACAGTAGATCTAGCTGGTCTGTCATAATATAATAGAGACAGTAGATCTAGCTGGTCTGTCATAATATCATAGAGACAGTAGATCTAGCTGGTCTGTCATAATATAATAGAGACAGTAGATCTAGCTGGTCTGTCATATTATAATAGGAACATTTGATCTAGCTGATCTGTCATAATATAATAGAGACAGTAGATGTAGCTGATCTGTCATAACATCATAGAGACAGTAGATCTAGCTGGTCCGTCAAACTATAATAGAGACAGTAGATCTAGCTGGTCTGTCATATTATAATAGAGACAGTAGATCTAGCTGGTCTGTCATAATATAATAGAGACAGTAGATCTAGCTGGTCTGTCATAATATCATAGAGACAGTAGATCTAGCTGGTCTGTCATAATATAATAGAGACAGTAGATCTAGCTGGTCTGTCATATTATAATAGGAACAGTTGATCTAGCTGATCTGTCATAATATAATAGAGACAGTAGATGTAGCTGATCTGTCATATTGTAATAGGAACAGTTGATCTAGCTGGTCTGTCAAAATATAATAGAGACAGTAGATCTAGCTGGTCTGTCATAATATAATAGAGACAGTAGATCTAGCTGGTCTGTCATAATATAATAGAGACAGTAGATCTAGCTGGTCTGTCATAATATCATAGAGACAGTAGATCTAGCTGGTCTGTCATATTATAATAGGAACATTTGATCTAGCTGGTCTGTCATAATATAATAGAGACAGTAGATCTAGCTGGTCTGTCATAATATAATAGAGACAGTAGATCTAGCTGGTCTGTCATAATATCATAGAGACAGTAGATCTAGCTGGTCTGTCATAATATAATAGAGACAGTAGATCTAGCTGGTCTGTCATATTATAATAGGAACATTTGATCTAGCTGATCTGTCATAATATAATAGAGACAGTAGATGTAGCTGATCTGTCATAACATCATAGAGACAGTAGATCTAGCTGGTCCGTCAAACTATAATAGAGACAGTAGATCTAGCTGGTCTGTCATATTATAATAGAGACAGTAGATCTAGCTGGTCTGTCATAATATCATAGAGACAGTAGATCTAGCTGGTCTGTCATAATATAATAGAGACAGTAGATCTAGCTGGTCTGTCATAATATCATAGAGACAGTAGATCTAGCTGGTCTGTCATAATATAATAGAGACAGTAGATCTAGCTGGTCTGTCATAATATAATAGAGACAGTAGATCTAGCTGGTCTGTCATAATATCATAGAGACAGTAGATCTAGCTGGTCTGTCATAATATAATAGAGACAGTAGATCTAGCTGGTTTGTCATATTATAATAGGAACAGTTGATCTAGCTGATCTGTCATAATATAATAGAGACAGTAGATGTAGCTGATCTGTCATATTGTAATAGGAACAGTTGATCTAGCTGGTCTGTCAAAATATAATAGAGACAGTAGATCTAGCTGGTCTGTCATAATATCATAGAGACTGTAGATCTAGATGGTCTGTCAAAATATAACAGAGACAGTAGATATAGCTGGTCTGTCATAATATCATAGAGACAGTTGATCTAGCTGATCTGTCATAATATCATAGAGACAGTAGATCTAGCTGGTCTGTCATAATATCATAGAGACAGTAGATCTAGCTGGTCTGTCATAATATAATAGAGACAGTAGATCTAGCTGGTCTGTCATAATATAATAGAGACAGTAGATCTAGCTGGTCTGTCATAATATCATAGAGACAGTAGATCTAGCTGGTCTGTCATAATATAATAGAGACAGTAGATCTAGCTGGTCTGTCATATTATAATAGGAACATTTGATCTAGCTGATCTGTCATAATATAATAGAGACAGTAGATGTAGCTGATCTGTCATAACATCATAGAGACAGTAGATCTAGCTGGTCCGTCAAACTATAATAGAGACAGTAGATCTAGCTGGTCTGTCATATTATAATAGAGACATTAGATCTAGCTGGTCTGTCATAATATCATAGAGACAGTAGATCTAGCTGGTCTGTCATAATATAATAGAGACAGTAGATCTAGCTGGTCTGTCATAATATAATAGAGACAGTAGATCTAGCTGGTCTG
The DNA here is from genome assembly GCF_013265735.2 of Oncorhynchus mykiss. Classification (NCBI taxonomy): domain Eukaryota; kingdom Metazoa; phylum Chordata; class Actinopteri; order Salmoniformes; family Salmonidae; genus Oncorhynchus; species Oncorhynchus mykiss. The sequence continues at coordinate 1,654,486 of NC_048565.1, read as the reverse complement.
TCATAATATCATAGAGACAGTAGATCTAGCTGGTCTGTCATAATATAATAGAGACAGTAGATCTAGCTGGTCTGTCATAATATCATAGAGGCAGTAGATCTAGCTGGTCTGTCATAATATCATAGAGACAGTAGATCTAGCTGGTCTGTCATAATATAATAGAGACAGTAGATCTAGCTGGTCTGTCATAATATCATAGAGGCAGTAGATCTAGCTGGTCTGTCATAATATAATAGAGACAGTAGATCTAGCTGGTCTGTCATATTATAATAGGAACAGTTGATCTAGCTGATCTGTCATAATATAATAGAGACAGTAGATGTAGCTGATCTGTCATATTGTAATAGGAACAGTTGATCTAGCTGGTCTGTCAAAATATAATAGAGACAGTAGATCTAGCTGGTCTGTCATAATATCATAGAGAATGTTGATCTAGATGGTCTGTCAAAATATAACAGAGACAGTAGATATAGCTGGTCTGTCATAATATAATAGAGACAGTAGATCTAGCTGGTCTGTCATAATATAATAGAGACAGTAGATCTAGCTGGTCTGTCATAATATCATAGAGACAGTAGATCTAGCTGGTCTGTCATAATATAATAGAGACAGTAGATCTAGCTGGTCTGTCATATTATAATAGGAACAGTTGATCTAGCTGATCTGTCATAATATAATAGAGACAGTAGATGTAGCTGATCTGTCATAACATCATAGAGACAGTTGATCTAGCTGATCTGTCATAATATCATAGAGACAGTAGATCTAGCTGGTCTGTCATAATATAATAGAGACAGTAGATCTAGCTGGTCTGTCATAACATCATAGAGACAGTAGATCTAGCTGGTCCGTCAAACTATAATAGAGACAGTAGATCTAGCTGGTCTGTCATATTATAATAGAGACAGTAGATCTAGCTGGTCTGTCATAATATAACAGAGACAGTAGATCTAGCTGGTCTGTCATAATATACTAGAGACAGTAGATCTAGCTGGTCTGTCATATTATAATAAAGACACTAGATCTAGCTGGTCTGTCATATTATAATAGAGACAGTAGATCTAGCTGGTCTGTCATATTATATTAGAACAGTAGATCTAGCTGGTCTGTCATAATATAACAGAGACAGTAGATCTAGCTGGTCTGTCATATTATAATATAGACAATAGATCTGGCTGGTCTGTCATAATATAATATAGACAGTAGATCTAGCTGGTCTGTCATAATATAATAGCGACAGTAGATCTAGCTGGTCTGTCATATTATAATAGAGACAGTAGATCTAGCTGGTCTGTCATACTATAATAGAGACAGTATATCTAGCTGGTCTGTCATAATATAACAGATACAATAGATCTAGCTGGTCTGTCATATTATAATAGAGACAGTAGATCTAGCTGGTCTGTCATATTATAATAGGAACAGTTGATCTAGCTGATCTGTCATAATATAATAGAGACAGTAGATGTAGCTGGTCTGTCATAATATAATAGAGACAGTAGATCTAGCTGGTCTGTCATAATATAATAGAGACAGTAGATCTAGCTGGTCTGTCATAATATCATAGAGACAGTAGATCTAGCTGGTCTGTCATATTATAATAGGAACATTTGATCTAGCTGGTCTGTCATAATATAATAGAGACAGTAGATCTAGCTGGTCTGTCATAATATAATAGAGACAGTAGATCTAGCTGGTCTGTCATAATATCATAGAGACAGTAGATCTAGCTGGTCTGTCATAATATAATAGAGACAGTAGATCTAGCTGGTCTGTCATATTATAATAGGAACATTTGATCTAGCTGATCTGTCATAATATAATAGAGACAGTAGATGTAGCTGATCTGTCATAACATCATAGAGACAGTAGATCTAGCTGGTCCGTCAAACTATAATAGAGACAGTAGATCTAGCTGGTCTGTCATATTATAATAGAGACAGTAGATCTAGCTGGTCTGTCATAATATCATAGAGACAGTAGATCTAGCTGGTCTGTCATAATATAATAGAGACAGTAGATCTAGCTGGTCTGTCATAATATAATAGAGACAGTAGATCTAGCTGGTCTGTCATAATATCATAGAGACAGTAGATCTAGCTGGTCTGTCATAATATAATAGAGACGGTAGATCTAGCTGGTCTGTCATAATATAATAGAGACAGTAGATCTAGCTGGTCTGTCATAATATCATAGAGACAGTAGATCTAGCTGGTCTGTCATAATATAATAGAGACAGTAGATCTAGCTGGTCTGTCATATTATAATAGGAACAGTTGATCTAGCTGATCTGTCATAATATAATAGAGACAGTAGATGTAGCTGATCTGTCATATTGTAATAGGAACAGTTGATCTAGCTGGTCTGTCAAAATATAATAGAGACAGTAGATCTAGCTGGTCTGTCATAATATCATAGAGACTGTAGATCTAGATGGTCTGTCAAAATATAACAGAGACAGTAGATATAGCTGGTCTGTCATAATATCATAGAGACAGTTGATCTAGCTGATCTGTCATAATATCATAGAGACAGTAGATCTAGCTGGTCTGTCATAATATCATAGAGACAGTAGATCTAGCTGGTCTGTCATAATATAATAGAGACAGTAGATCTAGCTGGTCTGTCATAATATAATAGAGACAGTAGATCTAGCTGGTCTGTCATAATATCATAGAGACAGTAGATCTAGCTGGTCTGTCATAATATAATAGAGACAGTAGATCTAGCTGGTCTGTCATATTATAATAGGAACATTTGATCTAGCTGATCTGTCATAATATAATAGAGACAGTAGATGTAGCTGATCTGTCATAACATCATAGAGACAGTAGATCTAGCTGGTCCGTCAAACTATAATAGAGACAGTAGATCTAGCTGGTCTGTCATATTATAATAGAGACAGTAGATCTAGCTGGTCTGTCATAATATCATAGAGACAGTAGATCTAGCTGGTCTGTCATAATATAATAGAGACAGTAGATCTAGCTGGTCTGTCATAATATAATAGAGACAGTAGATCTAGCTGGTCTGTCATAATATCATAGAGACAGTAGATCTAGCTGGTCTGTCATAATATAATAGAGACAGTAGATCTAGCTGGTCTGTCATAATATAATAGAGACAGTAGATCTAGCTGGTCTGTCATAATATCATAGAGGCAGTAGATCTAGCTGGTCTGTCATAATATAATAGAGACAGTAGATCTAGCTGGTCTGTCATATTATAATAGGAACAGTTGATCTAGCTGATCTGTCATAATATAATAGAGACAGTAGATGTAGCTGATCTGTCATATTGTAATAGGAACAGTTGATCTAGCTGTTCTGTCAAAATATAATAGAGACAGTAGATCTAGCTGGTCTGTCATAATATCATAGAGACTGTTGATCTAGATGGTCTGTCAAAATATAACAGAGACAGTAGATATAGCTGGTCTGTCATAATATAATAGAGACAGTAGATCTAGCTGGTCTGTCATAATATAATAGAGACAGTAGATCTAGCTGGTCTGTCATAATATCATAGAGACAGTAGATCTAGCTGGTCTGTCATAATATAATAGAGACAGTAGATCTAGCTGGTCTGTCATATTATAATAGGAACAGTTGATCTAGCTGATCTGTCATAATATAATAGAGACAGTAGATGTAGCTGATCTGTCATAACATCATAGAGACAGTTGATCTAGCTGATCTGTCATAATATCATAGAGACAGTAGATCTAGCTGGTCTGTCATAATATAATAGAGACAGTAGATCTAGCTGGTCTGTCATAACATCATAGAGACAGTAGATCTAGCTGGTCCGTCAAACTATAATAGAGACAGTAGATCTAGCTGGTCTGTCATATTATAATAGAGACAGTAGATCTAGCTGGTCTGTCATAATATAACAGAGACAGTAGATCTAGCTGGTCTGTCATAATATACTAGAGACAGTAGATCTAGCTGGTCTGTCATATTATAATAAAGACACTAGATCTAGCTGGTCTGTCATATTATAATAGAGACAGTAGATCTAGCTGGTCTGTCATATTATATTAGAACAGTAGATCTAGCTGGTCTGTCATAATATAACAGAGACAGTAGATCTAGCTGGTCTGTCATATTATAATATAGACAATAGATCTGGCTGGTCTGTCATAATATAATAGAGACAGTAGATCTAGCTGGTCTGTCATAATATAATAGAGACAGTAGATCTAGCTGGTCTGTCATAATATCATAGAGACAGTAGATCTAGCTGGTCTGTCATAATATAATAGAGACGGTAGATCTAGCTGGTCTGTCATAATATAATAGAGACAGTAGATCTAGCTGGTCTGTCATAATATCATAGAGACAGTAGATCTAGCTGGTCTGTCATAATATAATAGAGACAGTAGATCTAGCTGGTCTGTCATATTATAATAGGAACAGTTGATCTAGCTGATCTGTCATAATATAATAGAGACAGTAGATGTAGCTGATCTGTCATATTGTAATAGGAACAGTTGATCTAGCTGGTCTGTCAAAATATAATAGAGACAGTAGATCTAGCTGGTCTGTCATAATATCATAGAGACTGTAGATCTAGATGGTCTGTCAAAATATAACAGAGACAGTAGATATAGCTGGTCTGTCATAATATCATAGAGACAGTTGATCTAGCTGATCTGTCATAATATCATAGAGACAGTAGATCTAGCTGGTCTGTCATAATATCATAGAGACAGTAGATCTAGCTGGTCTGTCATAATATAATAGAGACAGTAGATCTAGCTGGTCTGTCATAATATAATAGAGACAGTAGATCTAGCTGGTCTGTCATAATATCATAGAGACAGTAGATCTAGCTGGTCTGTCATAATATAATAGAGACAGTAGATCTAGCTGGTCTGTCATATTATAATAGGAACATTTGATCTAGCTGATCTGTCATAATATAATAGAGACAGTAGATGTAGCTGATCTGTCATAACATCATAGAGACAGTAGATCTAGCTGGTCCGTCAAACTATAATAGAGACAGTAGATCTAGCTGGTCTGTCATATTATAATAGAGACAGTAGATCTAGCTGGTCTGTCATAATATCATAGAGACAGTAGATCTAGCTGGTCTGTCATAATATAATAGAGACAGTAGATCTAGCTGGTCTGTCATAATATAATAGAGACAGTAGATCTAGCTGGTCTGTCATAATATCATAGAGACAGTAGATCTAGCTGGTCTGTCATAATATAATAGAGACAGTAGATCTAGCTGGTCTGTCATAATATAATAGAGACAGTAGATCTAGCTGGTCTGTCATAATATCATAGAGGCAGTAGATCTAGCTGGTCTGTCATAATATAATAGAGACAGTAGATCTAGCTGGTCTGTCATATTATAATAGGAACAGTTGATCTAGCTGATCTGTCATAATATAATAGAGACAGTAGATGTAGCTGATCTGTCATATTGTAATAGGAACAGTTGATCTAGCTGGTCTGTCAAAATATAATAGAGACAGTAGATCTAGCTGGTCTGTCATAATATCATAGAGACTGTTGATCTAGATGGTCTGTCAAAATATAACAGAGACAGTAGATATAGCTGGTCTGTCATAATATAATAGAGACAGTAGATCTAGCTGGTCTGTCATAATATAATAGAGACAGTAGATCTAGCTGGTCTGTCATAATATCATAGAGACAGTAGATCTAGCTGGTCTGTCATAATATAATAGAGACAGTAGATCTAGCTGGTCTGTCATATTATAATAGGAACAGTTGATCTAGCTGATCTGTCATAATATAATAGAGACAGTAGATGTAGCTGATCTGTCATAACATCATAGAGACAGTTGATCTAGCTGATCTGTCATAATATCATAGAGACAGTAGATCTAGCTGGTCTGTCATAATATAATAGAGACAGTAGATCTAGCTGGTCTGTCATAACATCATAGAGACAGTAGATCTAGCTGGTCCGTCAAACTATAATAGAGACAGTAGATCTAGCTGGTCTGTCATATTATAATAGAGACAGTAGATCTAGCTGGTCTGTCATAATATAACAGAGACAGTAGATCTAGCTGGTCTGTCATAATATACTAGAGACAGTAGATCTAGCTGGTCTGTCATATTATAATAAAGACACTAGATCTAGCTGGTCTGTCATATTATAATAGAGACAGTAGATCTAGCTGGTCTGTCATATTATATTAGAACAGTAGATCTAGCTGGTCTGTCATAATATAACAGAGACAGTAGATCTAGCTGGTCTGTCATATTATAATATAGACAATAGATCTGGCTGGTCTGTCATAATATAATATAGACAGTAGATCTAGCTGGTCTGTCATAATATAATAGCGACAATAGATCTAGCTGGTCTGTCATATTATAATAGAGACAGTAGATCTAGCTGGTCTGTCATACTATAATAGAGACAGTATATCTAGCTGGTCTGTCATAATATAACAGATACAATAGATCTAGCTGGTCTGTCATATTATAATAGAGACAGTAGATCTAGCTGGTCTGTCATATTATAATAGGAACAGTTGATCTAGCTGATCTGTCATAATATAATAGAGACAGTAGATGTAGCTGGTCTGTCATGATATCATAGATACAGTAGATCTAGCTGGTCTGTCATAGTATAATAGAGACAGTAGATCTAGCTGGTCTGTCATATTATAATAGAGACAGTAGATCTAGCTGGTCTGTCATAATATAACAGAGACAGTAGATCTAACTGGTCTGTCATATTATAATAGAGACAGTAGATCTAGCTGCTCTGTCATATTATAATAGACAGTAGATCTAGCTTGTCTTTCATTTTATAATAGAGACAGTTGATCTAGCTGGTCTGTCATATTATAATAGAGACAATAGATCTAGCTGGTATGTCATAATATAATAGAGACAATAGATCTAGCTGGTATGTCATAATATAATAGAGACAGTAGATCTAGCTGGTTTGTCATAATATAATAGCGACAGTAGATGTAGCTGGTCTGTCATATTATAATAGAGACAGTAGATCTAGCTGGTCTGTCATATTATAATAGGAACAGTTGATCTAGCTGATCTGTCATAATATAATAGAGACAGTAGATGTAGCTGATCTGTCATAATATCATAGAGACAGTAGATCTAGCTGGTCCGTCATATTATAATAGAGACAGTAGATCTAGCTGGTATGTCATAATATAATAGAGACTGTAGGTCTAGCTGGTCTGTCATAATATAATAGCAACAGTAGATCTAGCTGATCTGTCATAATAGAATAAAGACAGTAGATCTAGCTGGTCTGTCATAATATAATAAAGACAGTAGATCTAGCTGGTCTGTCATATTGTAATAGGAACAGTTGATCTAGCTGGTCTGTCAAAATATAATAGAGGCAGTAGATCTAGCTGGTCTGTCATAATATCATAGAGACTGTTGATCTAGCTGGTCTGTCAAAATATAACAGAGACAGTAGATATAGATGGTCTGTCATAATATCATAGAGACAGTTGATCTAGCTGATCTGTCATAATATCATAGAGACAGTAGATCTAGCTGGTCTGTCATAATATCATAGAGACAGTAGATCTAGCTGGTCTGTCATAATATAATAGAGACAGTAGTTCTAGCTGATCTGTCATAATATAATAGAGACAGTAGATCTAGCTGGTCTGTCATAATATAATAGAGACAGTAGTTCTAGCTGATCTGTCATAATATAATAGAGACAGTAGATCTAGCTGGTCTGTCATATAATAGAGACAGTAGATCTAGCTGGTCTGTCATATTATAATAGAGACAGTAGATCTAGCTGGTCTGTCATAATATAACAGAGACAGTAGATCTAGCTGGTCTGTCATATTATAATAGAGACAGTAGATCTAGCTGGTCTGTCATATTATATTAGGAACAGTTGATCTAGCTGCTCTGTCATATTATAATAAAGACAGTAGATCTAGCTTGTCTGTCATTTTATAATTGAGACAGTTGATCTAGCTGGTCTGTCATATTATAATAGAGACAATAGATCTAGCTGGTATGTCATAATATAATCGAGACAATAGATCTAGCTGGTATATCATAATATAATAGAGACAGTAGATCTAGCTGGTCTGTCATAATATAATAGCGACAGTAGATCTAGCTGGTCTGTCATATTATAATAGAGACAGTAGATCTAGCTGGTCTGTCATATTATAATAGGAACAGTTGATCTAGATGATCTGTCATAATATAATAGAGACAGTAGATGTAGCTGGTCTGTCATAATATCATAGAGACAGTAGATCTAGCTGGTCTGTCATATTATAATAGGAACAGTTGATCTAGCTGATCTGTCATAATATAATCGAGACAGTAGATGTAGCTGATCTGTCATATTGTAATAGGAACAGTTGATCTAGCTGGTCTGTCAAAATATAATAGAGACAGTAGATCTAGCTGGTCTGTCATAATATCATAGAGACTGTTGATCTAGATGGTCTGTCAAAATATAACAGAGACAGTAGATATAGCTGGTCTGTCATAATATCATAGAGACAGTTGATCTAGCTGATCTGTCATAATATCATAGAGACAGTAGATCTAGCTGGTCTGTCATAATATCATAGAGACAGTAGATCTAGCTGGTCTGTCATAATATAATAGAGACAGTAGATCTAGCTGGTCTGTCATAATATAATAGAGACAGTAGATCTAGCTGGTCTCTCATAATATCATAGAGACAGTAGATCTAGCTGGTCTGTCATAATATAATAGAGACAGTAGATCTAGCTGGTCTGTCATATTATAATAGGAACATTTGATCTAGCTGATCTGTCATAATATAATAGAGACAGTAGATGTAGCTGATCTGTCATAACATCATAGAGACAGTAGATCTAGCTGGTCCGTCAAACTATAATAGAGACAGTAGATCTAGCTGGTCTGTCATATTATAATAGGAACAGTTGATCTAGCTGATCTGTCATAATATAATAGAGACAGTAGATCTAGCTGGTCTGTCATGATATCATAGATACAGTAGATCTAGCTGGTCTGTCATAGTATAATAGAGACAGTAGATCTAGCTGGTCTGTCATATTATAATAGAGACAGTAGATCTAGCTGGTCTGTCATAATATAACAGAGACAGTAGATCTAACTGGTCTGTCATATTATAATAGAGACAGTAGATCTAGCTGCTCTGTCATATTATAATAGACAGTAGATCTAGCTTGTCTTTCATTTTATAATAGAGACAGTTGATCTAGCTGGTCTGTCATATTATAATAGAGACAATAGATCTAGCTGGTATGTCATAATATAATAGAGACAATAGATCTAGCTGGTATGTCATAATATAATAGAGACAGTAGATCTAGCTGGTTTGTCATAATATAATAGCGACAGTAGATGTAGCTGGTCTGTCATATTATAATAGAGACAGTAGATCTAGCTGGTCTGTCATATTATAATAGGAACAGTTGATCTAGCTGATCTGTCATAATATAATAGAGACAGTAGATGTAGCTGATCTGTCATAATATCATAGAGACAGTAGATCTAGCTGGTCCGTCATATTATAATAGAGACAGTAGATCTAGCTGGTATGTCATAATATAATAGAGACTGTAGGTCTAGCTGGTCTGTCATAATATAATAGCGACAGTAGATCTAGCTGATCTGTCATAATAGAATAAAGACAGTAGATCTAGCTGGTCTGTCATAATATAATAAAGACAGTAGATCTAGCTGGTCTGTCATATTGTAATAGGAACAGTTGATCTAGCTGGTCTGTCAAAATATAATAGAGGCAGTAGATCTAGCTGGTCTGTCATAATATCATAGAGACTGTTGATCTAGCTGGTCTGTCAAAATATAACAGAGACAGTAGATATAGATGGTCTGTCATAATATCATAGAGACAGTTGATCTAGCTGATCTGTCATAATATCATAGAGACAGTAGATCTAGCTGGTCTGTCATAATATCATAGAGACAGTAGATCTAGCTGGTCTGTCATAATATAATAGAGACAGTAGTTCTAGCTGATCTGTCATAATATAATAGAGACAGTAGATCTAGCTGGTCTGTCATAATATAATAGAGACAGTAGTTCTAGCTGATCTGTCATAATATAATAGAGACAGTAGATCTAGCTGGTCTGTCATATTATAATAGAGACAGTAGATCTAGCTGGTCTGTCATATTATAATAGAGACAGTAGATCTAGCTGGTCTGTCATAATATAACAGAGACAGTAGATCTAGTTGGTCTGTCATATTATAATAGAGACAGTAGATCTAGCTGGTCTGTCATATTATATTAGGAACAGTTGATCTAGCTGATCTGTCATATTATAATAGAGACAGTAGATCTAGCTGCTCTGTCATATTATAATAAAGACAGTAGATCTAGCTTGTCTGTCATTTTATAATTGAGACAGTTGATCTAGCTGGTCTGTCATATTATAATAGAGACAATAGATCTAGCTGGTATGTCATAATATAATCGAGACAATAGATCTAGCTGGTATATCATAATATAATAGAGACAGTAGATCTAGCTGGTCTGTCATAATATAATAGCGACAGTAGATCTAGCTGGTCTGTCATATTATAATAGAGACAGTAGATCTAGCTGGTCTGTCATATTATAATAGGAACAGTTGATCTAGATGATCTGTCATAATATAATAGAGACAGTAGATGTAGCTGGTCTGTCATAATATCATAGAGACAGTAGATCTAGCTGGTCTGTCATATTATAATAGGAACAGTTGATCTAGCTGATCTGTCATAATATAATCGAGACAGTAGATGTAGCTGATCTGTCATATTGTAATAGGAACAGTTGATCTAGCTGGTCTGTCAAAATATAATAGAGACAGTAGATCTAGCTGGTCTGTCATAATATCATAGAGACTGTTGATCTAGATGGTCTGTCAAAATATAACAGAGACAGTAGATATAGCTGGTCTGTCATAATATCATAGAGACAGTAGATCTAGCTGGTCTGTCATAATATAATAGAGACAGTAGATCTAGCTGGTCTGTCATAATATAATAGAGACAGTAGATCTAGCTGGTCTCTCATAATATCATAGAGACAGTAGATCTAGCTGGTCTGTCATAATAAAATAGAGACAGTAGATCTAGCTGGTCTGTCATATTATAATAGGAACATTTGATCTAGCTGATCTGTCATAATATAATAGAGACAGTAGATGTAGCTGATCTGTCATAACATCATAGAGACAGTAGATCTAGCTGGTCCGTCAAACTATAATAGAGACAGTAGATCTAGCTGGTCTGTCATATTATAATAGAGACAGTAGATCTAGCTGGTCTGTCATAATATAATAGAGACAGTAGATCTAGCTGGTCTGTCATAATATCATAGAGACAGTAGATCTAGCTGGTCTGTCATAATATAATAGAGACAGTAGATCTAGCTGGTCTGTCATATTATAATAGGAACAGTTGATCTAGCTGATCTGTCATAATATAATAGAGACAGTAGATGTAGCTGATCTGTCATATTGTAATAGGAACAGTTGATCTAGCTGGTCTGTCAAAATATAATAGAGACAGTAGATCTAGCTGGTCTGTCATAATATAATAGAGACAGTAGATCTAGCTGGTCTGTCATAATATAATAGAGACAGTAGATCTAGCTGGTCTGTCATAATATCATAGAGACAGTAGATCTAGCTGGTCTGTCATAATATAATAGAGACAGTAGATCTAGCTGGTCTGTCATATTATAATAGGAACATTTGATCTAGCTGGTCTGTCATAATATAATAGAGACAGTAGATCTAGCTGGTCTGTCATAATATAATAGAGACAGTAGATCTAGCTGGTCTGTCATAATATCATAGAGACAGTAGATCTAGCTGGTCTGTCATAATATAATAGAGACAGTAGATCTAGCTGGTCTGTCATATTATAATAGGAACATTTGATCTAGCTGATCTGTCATAATATAATAGAGACAGTAGATGTAGCTGATCTGTCATAACATCATAGAGACAGTAGATCTAGCTGGTCCGTCAAACTATAATAGAGACAGTAGATCTAGCTGGTCTGTCATATTATAATAGAGACAGTAGATCTAGCTGGTCTGTCATAATATCATAGAGACAGTAGATCTAGCTGGTCTGTCATAATATAATAGAGACAGTAGATCTAGCTGGTCTGTCATAATATAATAGAGACAGTAGATCTAGCTGGTCTGTCATAATATCATAGAGACAGTAGATCTAGCTGGTCTGTCATAATATAATAGAGACAGTAGATGTAGCTGATCTGTCATATTGTAATAGGAACAGTTGATCTAGCTGGTCTGTCAAAATATAATAGAGACAGTAGATCTAGCTGGTCTGTCATAATATCATAGAGACTGTTGATCTAGATGGTCTGTCAAAATATAACAGAGACAGTAGATATAGCTGGTCTGTCATAATATCATAGAGACAGTTGATCTAGCTGATCTGTCATAATATCATAGAGACAGTAGATCTAGCTGGTCTGTCATAATATCATAGAGACAGTAGATCTAGCTGGTCTGTCATAATATAATAGAGACAGTAGATCTAGCTGGTCTGTCATAATATAATAGAGACAGTAGATCTAGCTGGTCTGTCATAATATCATAGAGACAGTAGATCTAGCTGGTCTGTCATAATATAATAGAGACAGTAGATCTAGCTGGTCTGTCATATTATAATAGGAACATTTGATCTAGCTGATCTGTCATAATATAATAGAGACAGTAGATGTAGCTGGTCTGTCATAATATCATAGAGACTGTTGATCTAGATGGTCTGTCAAAATATAACAGAGACAGTAGATATAGCTGGTCTGTCATAATATAATAGAGACAGTTGATCTAGCTGGTCTGTCATAATATAATAGAGACAGTAGATCTAGCTGGTCTGTCATAATATCATAGAGACAGTAGATCTAGCTGGTCTGTCATAATATAATAGAGACAGTAGATCTAGCTGGTCTGTCATATTATAATAGGAACAGTTGATCTAGCTGATCTGTCATAATATAATAGAGACAGTAGATCTAGCTGGTCTGTCATAATATCATAGAGACAGTAGATCTAGCTGGTCTGTCATAATATAATAGAGACAGTAGATCTAGCTGGTCTGTCATAATATCATAGAGACAGTAGATCTAGCTGGTCTGTCATAATATAATAGAGACAGTAGATCTAGCTGGTCTGTCATAATATAATAGAGACAGTAGATCTAGCTGGTCTGTCATAATATCATAGAGACAGTAGATCTAGCTGGTCTGTCATAATATAATAGAGACAGTAGATCTAGCTGGTCTGTCATAATATAATAGAGACAGTAGATCTAGCTGGTCTGTCATAATATCATAGAGACAGTAGATCTAGCTGGTCTGTCATAATATAATAGAGACAGTAGATCTAGCTGGTCTGTCATATTATAATAGGAACAGTTGATCTAGCTGATCTGTCATAATATAATAGAGACAGTAGATGTAGCTGATCTGTCATATTGTAATAGGAACAGTTGATCTAGCTGGTCTGTCAAAATATAATAGAGACAGTAGATCTAGCTGGTCTGTCATAATATCATAGAGACTGTTGATCTAGATGGTCTGTCAAAATATAACAGAGACAGTAGATATAGCTGGTCTGTCATAATATCATAGAGACAGTTGATCTAGCTGATCTGTCATAATATCATAGAGACAGTAGATCTAGCTGGTCTGTCATAATATCATAGAGACAGTAGATCTAGCTGGTCTGTCATAATATAATAGAGACAGTAGATCTAGCTGGTCTGTCATATTATAATAGGAACATTTGATCTAGCTGATCTGTCATAATATAATAGAGACAGTAGATGTAGCTGGTCTGTCATAATATCATAGAGACTGTTGATCTAGATGGTCTGTCAAAATATAACAGAGACAGTAGATATAGGTGGTCTGTCATAATATAATAGAGACAGTAGATCTAGCTGGTCTGTCATAATATAATAGAGACAGTAGATCTAGCTGGTCTGTCATAATATCATAGAGACAGTAGATCTAGCTGGTCTGTCATAATATAATAGAGACAGTAGATCTAGCTGGTCTGTCATATTATAATAGGAACAGTTGATCTAGCTGATCTGTCATAATATAATAGAGACAGTAGATGTAGCTGGTCTGTCATAATATCATAGAGACTGTTGATCTAGATGGTCTGTCAAAATATAACAGAGACAGTAGATATAGCTGGTCTGTCATAATATAATAGAGACAGTAGATCTAGCTGGTCTGTCATAATATAATAGAGACAGTAGATCTAGCTGGTCTGTCATAATATCATAGAGACAGTAGATCTAGCTGGTCTGTCATAATATAATAGAGACAGTAGATCTAGCTGGTCTGTCATAACATCATAGAGACAGTTGATCTAGCTGATCTGTCATAATATCATGGAGACAGTAGATCTAGCTGGTCTGTCATAATATAATAGAGACAGTAGATCTAGCTGGTCTGTCATAACATCATAGAGACAGTAGATCTAGCTGGTCCGTCAAACTATAATAGAGACAGTAGATCTAGCTGGTCTGTCATATTATAATAGAGACAGTAGATCTAGCTGGTCTGTCATAATATAACAGAGACAGTAGATCTAGCTGGTCTGTCATAATATACTAGAGACAGTAGATCTAGCTGGTCTGTCATATTATAATAAAGACACTAGATCTAGCTGGTCTGTCATATTATAATAGAGACAGTAGATCTAGCTGGTCTGTCATATTATATTAGAACAGTAGATCTAGCTGGTCTGTCATAATATAACAGAGACAGTAGATCTAGCTGGTCTGTCATATTATAATATAGACAATAGATCTGGCTGGTCTGTCATAATATAATATAGACAGTAGATCTAGCTGGTCTGTCATAATATAATAGCGACAGTAGATCTAGCTGGTCTGTCATATTATAATAGAGACAGTAGATCTAGCTGGTCTGTCATACTATAATAGAGACAGTATATCTAGCTGGTCTGTCATAATATAACAGATACAATAGATCTAGCTGGTCTGTCATATTATAATAGAGACAGTAGATCTAGCTGGTCTGTCATATTATAATAGGAACAGTTGATCTAGCTGATCTGTCATAATATAATAGAGACAGTAGATGTAGCTGGTCTGTCATGATATCATAGATACAGTAGATCTAGCTGGTCTGTCATAGTATAATAGAGACAGTAGATCTAGCTGGTCTGTCATATTATAATAGAGACAGTAGATCTAGCTGGTCTGTCATAATATAACAGAGACAGTAGATCTAACTGGTCTGTCATATTATAATAGAGACAGTAGATCTAGCTGCTCTGTCATATTATAATAGACAGTAGATCTAGCTTGTCTTTCATTTTATAATAGAGACAGTTGATCTAGCTGGTCTGTCATATTATAATAGAGACAATAGATCTAGCTGGTATGTCATAATATAATAGAGACAATAGATCTAGCTGGTATGTCATAATATAATAGAGACAGTAGATCTAGCTGGTTTGTCATAATATAATAGCGACAGTAGATGTAGCTGGTCTGTCATATTATAATAGAGACAGTAGATCTAGCTGGTCTGTCATATTATAATAGGAACAGTTGATCTAGCTGATCTGTCATAATATAATAGAGACAGTAGATGTAGCTGATCTGTCATAATATCATAGAGACAGTAGATCTAGCTGGTCCGTCATATTATAATAGAGACAGTAGATCTAGCTGGTATGTCATAATATAATAGAGACTGTAGGTCTAGCTGGTCTGTCATAATATAATAGCGACAGTAGATCTAGCTGATCTGTCATAATAGAATAAAGACAGTAGATCTAGCTGGTCTGTCATAATATAATAAAGACAGTAGATCTAGCTGGTCTGTCATATTGTAATAGGAACAGTTGATCTAGCTGGTCTGTCAAAATATAATAGAGGCAGTAGATCTAGCTGGTCTGTCATAATATCATAGAGACTGTTGATCTAGCTGGTCTGTCAAAATATAACAGAGACAGTAGATATAGATGGTCTGTCATAATATCATAGAGACAGTTGATCTAGCTGATCTGTCATAATATCATAGAGACAGTAGATCTAGCTGGTCTGTCATAATATCATAGAGACAGTAGATCTAGCTGGTCTGTCATAATATAATAGAGACAGTAGTTCTAGCTGATCTGTCATAATATAATAGAGACAGTAGATCTAGCTGGTCTGTCATAATATAATAGAGACAGTAGTTCTAGCTGATCTGTCATAATATAATAGAGACAGTAGATCTAGCTGGTCTGTCATATTATAATAGAGACAGTAGATCTAGCTGGTCTGTCATATTATAATAGAGACAGTAGATCTAGCTGGTCTGTCATAATATAACAGAGACAGTAGATCTAGCTGGTCTGTCATATTATAATAGAGACAGTAGATCTAGCTGGTCTGTCATATTATATTAGGAACAGTTGATCTAGCTGATCTGTCATATTATAATAGAGACAGTAGATCTAGCTGCTCTGTCATATTATAATAAAGACAGTAGATCTAGCTTGTCTGTCATTTTATAATTGAGACAGTTGATCTAGCTGGTCTGTCATATTATAATAGAGACAATAGATCTAGCTGGTATGTCATAATATAATCGAGACAATAGATCTAGCTGGTATGTCATAATATAATAGAGACAGTAGATCTA
Organism: Oncorhynchus mykiss; assembly: GCF_013265735.2. Lineage (NCBI taxonomy): Eukaryota > Metazoa > Chordata > Actinopteri > Salmoniformes > Salmonidae > Oncorhynchus > Oncorhynchus mykiss. The sequence continues at coordinate 1,637,784 of NC_048565.1, read as the reverse complement.
GCTGGTCTGTCATAATATAATAGCGACAGTAGATCTAGCTGGTCTGTCATATTATAATAGAGACAGTAGATCTAGCTGGTCTGTCATATTATAATAGGAACAGTTGATCTAGATGATCTGTCATAATATAATAGAGACAGTAGATGTAGCTGGTCTGTCATAATATCATAGAGACAGTAGATCTAGCTGGTCTGTCATATTATAATAGGAACAGTTGATCTAGCTGATCTGTCATAATATAATCGAGACAGTAGATCTAGCTGGTCTGTCATAATATAATAAAGACAGTAGATCTAGCTGGTCTGTCATATTGTAATAGGAACAGTTGATCTAGCTGGTCTGTCAAAATATAATAGAGGCAGTAGATCTAGCTGGTCTGTCATAATATCATAGAGACTGTTGATCTAGCTGGTCTGTCAAAATATAACAGAGACAGTAGATATAGATGGTCTGTCATAATATCATAGAGACAGTTGATCTAGCTGATCTGTCATAATATCATAGAGACAGTAGATCTAGCTGGTCTGTCATAATATCATAGAGACAGTAGATCTAGCTGGTCTGTCATAATATAATAGAGACAGTAGTTCTAGCTGATCTGTCATAATATAATAGAGACCGTAGATCTAGCTGGTCTGTCATAATATAATAGAGACAGTAGTTCTAGCTGATCTGTCATAATATAATAGAGACAGTAGATCTAGCTGGTCTGTCATATTATAATAGAGACAGTAGATCTAGCTGGTCTGTCATATTATAATAGAGACAGTAGATCTAGCTGGTCTGTCATAATATAACAGAGACAGTAGATCTAGCTGGTCTGTCATATTATAATAGAGACAGTAGATCTAGCTGGTCTGTCATATTATATTAGGAACAGTTGATCTAGCTGATCTGTCATATTATAATAAAGACAGTAGATCTAGCTTGTCTGTCATTTTATAATTGAGACAGTTGATCTAGCTGGTCTGTCATATTATAATAGAGACAATAGATCTAGCTGGTATGTCATAATATAATCGAGACAATAGATCTAGCTGGTATGTCATAATATAATAGAGACAGTAGATCTAGCTGGTCTGTCATAATATAATAGCGACAGTAGATCTAGCTGGTCTGTCATATTATAATAGAGACAGTAGATCTAGCTGGTCTGTCATATTATAATAGGAACAGTTGATCTAGATGATCTGTCATAATATAATAGAGACAGTAGATGTAGCTGGTCTGTCATAATATCATAGAGACAGTAGATCTAGCTGGTCTGTCATATTATAATAGGAACAGTTGATCTAGCTGATCTGTCATAATATAATCGAGACAGTAGATGTAGCTGATCTGTCATATTGTAATAGGAACAGTTGATCTAGCTGGTCTGTCAAAATATAATAGAGACAGTAGATCTAGCTGGTCTGTCATAATATCATAGAGACTGTTGATCTAGATGGTCTGTCAAAATATAACAGAGACAGTAGATATAGCTGGTCTGTCATAATATCATAGAGACAGTTGATCTAGCTGATCTGTCATAATATCATAGAGACAGTAGATCTAGCTGGTCTGTCATAATATCATAGAGACAGTAGATCTAGCTGGTCTGTCATAATATAATAGAGACAGTAGATCTAGCTGGTCTGTCATAATATAATAGAGACAGTAGATCTAGCTGGTCTGTCATAATATCATAGAGACAGTAGATCTAGCTGGTCTGTCATAATATAATAGAGACAGTAGATCTAGCTGGTCTGTCATATTATAATAGGAACATTTGATCTAGCTGATCTGTCATAATATAATAGAGACAGTAGATGTAGCTGATCTGTCATAACATCATAGAGACAGTAGATCTAGCTGGTCCGTCAAACTATAATAGAGACAGTAGATCTAGCTGGTCTGTCATATTATAATAGAGACAGTAGATCTAGCTGGTCTGTCATAATATAATAGAGACAGTAGATCTAGCTGGTCTGTCATAATATCATAGAGACAGTAGATCTAGCTGGTCTGTCATAATATAATAGAGACAGTAGATCTAGCTGGTCTGTCATATTATAATAGGAACAGTTGATCTAGCTGATCTGTCATAATATAATAGAGACAGTAGATGTAGCTGATCTGTCATATTGTAATAGGAACAGTTGATCTAGCTGGTCTGTCAAAATATAATAGAGACAGTAGATCTAGCTGGTCTGTCATAATATAATAGAGACAGTAGATCTAGCTGGTCTGTCATAATATAATAGAGACAGTAGATCTAGCTGGTCTGTCATAATATCATAGAGACAGTAGATCTAGCTGGTCTGTCATAATATAATAGAGACAGTAGATCTAGCTGGTCTGTCATATTATAATAGGAACATTTGATCTAGCTGGTCTGTCATAATATAATAGAGACAGTAGATCTAGCTGGTCTGTCATAATATAATAGAGACAGTAGATCTAGCTGATCTGTCATAATATAATAGAGACAGTAGATCTAGCTGGTCTGTCATATTATAATAGAGACAGTAGATCTAGCTGGTCTGTCATATTATAATAGAGACAGTAGATCTAGCTGGTCTGTCATAATATAACAGAGACAGTAGATCTAGCTGGTCTGTCATATTATAATAGAGACAGTAGATCTAGCTGGTCTGTCATATTATATTAGGAACAGTTGATCTAGCTGATCTGTCATATTATAATAGAGACAGTAGATCTAGCTGCTCTGTCATATTATAATAAAGACAGTAGATCTAGCTTGTCTGTCATTTTATAATTGAGACAGTTGATCTAGCTGGTCTGTCATATTATAATAGAGACAATAGATCTAGCTGGTATGTCATAATATAATCGAGACAATAGATCTAGCTGGTATGTCATAATATAATAGAGACAGTAGATCTAGCTGGTCTGTCATAATATAATAGCGACAGTAGATCTAGCTGGTCTGTCATATTATAATAGAGACAGTAGATCTAGCTGGTCTGTCATATTATAATAGGAACAGTTGATCTAGATGATCTGTCATAATATAATAGAGACAGTAGATGTAGCTGGTCTGTCATAATATCATAGAGACAGTAGATCTAGCTGGTCTGTCATATTATAATAGGAACAGTTGATCTAGCTGATCTGTCATAATATAATCGAGACAGTAGATCTAGCTGGTCTGTCATAATATAATAAAGACAGTAGATCTAGCTGGTCTGTCATATTGTAATAGGAACAGTTGATCTAGCTGGTCTGTCAAAATATAATAGAGGCAGTAGATCTAGCTGGTCTGTCATAATATCATAGAGACTGTTGATCTAGCTGGTCTGTCAAAATATAACAGAGACAGTAGATATAGATGGTCTGTCATAATATCATAGAGACAGTTGATCTAGCTGATCTGTCATAATATCATAGAGACAGTAGATCTAGCTGGTCTGTCATAATATCATAGAGACAGTAGATCTAGCTGGTCTGTCATAATATAATAGAGACAGTAGTTCTAGCTGATCTGTCATAATATAATAGAGACCGTAGATCTAGCTGGTCTGTCATAATATAATAGAGACAGTAGTTCTAGCTGATCTGTCATAATATAATAGAGACAGTAGATCTAGCTGGTCTGTCATATTATAATAGAGACAGTAGATCTAGCTGGTCTGTCATATTATAATAGAGACAGTAGATCTAGCTGGTCTGTCATAATATAACAGAGACAGTAGATCTAGCTGGTCTGTCATATTATAATAGAGACAGTAGATCTAGCTGGTCTGTCATATTATATTAGGAACAGTTGATCTAGCTGATCTGTCATATTATAATAAAGACAGTAGATCTAGCTTGTCTGTCATTTTATAATTGAGACAGTTGATCTAGCTGGTCTGTCATATTATAATAGAGACAATAGATCTAGCTGGTATGTCATAATATAATCGAGACAATAGATCTAGCTGGTATGTCATAATATAATAGAGACAGTAGATCTAGCTGGTCTGTCATAATATAATAGCGACAGTAGATCTAGCTGGTCTGTCATATTATAATAGAGACAGTAGATCTAGCTGGTCTGTCATATTATAATAGGAACAGTTGATCTAGATGATCTGTCATAATATAATAGAGACAGTAGATGTAGCTGGTCTGTCATAATATCATAGAGACAGTAGATCTAGCTGGTCTGTCATATTATAATAGGAACAGTTGATCTAGCTGATCTGTCATAATATAATCGAGACAGTAGATGTAGCTGATCTGTCATATTGTAATAGGAACAGTTGATCTAGCTGGTCTGTCAAAATATAATAGAGACAGTAGATCTAGCTGGTCTGTCATAATATCATAGAGACTGTTGATCTAGATGGTCTGTCAAAATATAACAGAGACAGTAGATATAGCTGGTCTGTCATAATATCATAGAGACAGTTGATCTAGCTGATCTGTCATAATATCATAGAGACAGTAGATCTAGCTGGTCTGTCATAATATCATAGAGACAGTAGATCTAGCTGGTCTGTCATAATATAATAGAGACAGTAGATCTAGCTGGTCTGTCATAATATAATAGAGACAGTAGATCTAGCTGGTCTGTCATAATATCATAGAGACAGTAGATCTAGCTGGTCTGTCATAATATAATAGAGACAGTAGATCTAGCTGGTCTGTCATATTATAATAGGAACATTTGATCTAGCTGATCTGTCATAATATAATAGAGACAGTAGATGTAGCTGATCTGTCATAACATCATAGAGACAGTAGATCTAGCTGGTCCGTCAAACTATAATAGAGACAGTAGATCTAGCTGGTCTGTCATATTATAATAGAGACAGTAGATCTAGCTGGTCTGTCATAATATAATAGAGACAGTAGATCTAGCTGGTCTGTCATAATATCATAGAGACAGTAGATCTAGCTGGTCTGTCATAATATAATAGAGACAGTAGATCTAGCTGGTCTGTCATATTATAATAGGAACAGTTGATCTAGCTGATCTGTCATAATATAATAGAGACAGTAGATGTAGCTGATCTGTCATATTGTAATAGGAACAGTTGATCTAGCTGGTCTGTCAAAATATAATAGAGACAGTAGATCTAGCTGGTCTGTCATAATATAATAGAGACAGTAGATCTAGCTGGTCTGTCATAATATAATAGAGACAGTAGATCTAGCTGGTCTGTCATAATATCATAGAGACAGTAGATCTAGCTGGTCTGTCATAATATAATAGAGACAGTAGATCTAGCTGGTCTGTCATATTATAATAGGAACATTTGATCTAGCTGGTCTGTCATAATATAATAGAGACAGTAGATCTAGCTGGTCTGTCATAATATAATAGAGACAGTAGATCTAGCTGGTCTGTCATAATATCATAGAGACAGTAGATCTAGCTGGTCTGTCATAATATAATAGAGATAGTAGATCTAGCTGGTCTGTCATATTATAATAGGAACATTTGATCTAGCTGATCTGTCATAATATAATAGACACAGTAGATGTAGCTGATCTGTCATAACATCATAGAGACAGTAGATCTAGCTGGTCCGTCAAACTATAATAGAGACAGTAGATCTAGCTGGTCTGTCATATTATAATAGAGACAGTAGATCTAGCTGGTCTGTCATAATATCATAGAGACAGTAGATCTAGCTGGTCTGTCATAATATAATAGAGACAGTAGATCTAGCTGGTCTGTCATAATATAATAGAGACAGTAGATCTAGCTGGTCTGTCATAATATCATAGAGACAGTAGATCTAGCTGGTCTGTCATAATATAATAGAGACAGTAGATCTAGCTGGTCTGTCATAATATAATAGAGACAGTAGATCTAGCTGGTCTGTCATAATATCATAGAGGCAGTAGATCTAGCTGGTCTGTCATAATATAATAGAGACAGTAGATCTAGCTGGTCTGTCATATTATAATAGGAACAGTTGATCTAGCTGATCTGTCATAATATAATAGAGACAGTAGATGTAGCTGATCTGTCATATTGTAATAGGAACAGTTGATCTAGCTGGTCTGTCAAAATATAATAGAGACAGTAGATCTAGCTGGTCTGTCATAATATCATAGAGACTGTTGATCTAGATGGTCTGTCAAAATATAACAGAGACAGTAGATATAGCTGGTCTGTCATAATATCATAGAGACAGTTGATCTAGCTGATCTGTCATAATATCATAGAGACAGTAGATCTAGCTGGTCTGTCATAATATCATAGAGACAGTAGATCTAGCTGGTCTGTCATAATATAATAGAGACAGTAGATCTACCTGGTCTGTCATAATATAATAGAGACAGTAGATCTAGCTGGTCTGTCATAATATCATAGAGACAGTAGATCTAGCTGGTCTGTCATAATATAATAGAGACAGTAGATCTAGCTGGTCTGTCATATTATAATAGGAACATTTGATCTAGCTGATCTGTCATAATATAATAGAGACAGTAGATGTAGCTGATCTGTCATAACATCATAGAGACAGTAGATCTAGCTGGTCCGTCAAACTATAATAGAGACAGTAGATCTAGCTGGTCTGTCATATTATAATAGAGACAGTAGATCTAGCTGGTCTGTCATAATATCATAGAGACAGTAGATCTAGCTGGTCTGTCATAATATAATAGAGACAGTAGATCTAGCTGGTCTGTCATAATATAATAGAGACAGTAGATCTAGCTGGTCTGTCATAATATCATAGAGACAGTAGATCTAGCTGGTCTGTCATAATATAATAGAGACAGTAGATCTAGCTGGTCTGTCATAATATAATAGAGACAGTAGATCTAGCTGGTCTGTCATAATATCATAGAGGCAGTAGATCTAGCTGGTCTGTCATAATATAATAGAGACAGTAGATCTAGCTGGTCTGTCATATTATAATAGGAACAGTTGATCTAGCTGATCTGTTATAATATAATAGAGACAGTAGATGTAGCTGATCTGTCATATTGTAATAGGAACAGTTGATCTAGCTGGTCTGTCAAAATATAATAGAGACAGTAGATCTAGCTGGTCTGTCATAATATCATAGAGACTGTTGATCTAGATGGTCTGTCAAAATATAACAGAGACAGTAGATATAGCTGGTCTGTCATAATATCATAGAGACAGTTGATCTAGCTGATCTGTCATAATATCATAGAGACAGTAGATCTAGCTGGTCTGTCATAATATCATAGAGACAGTAGATCTAGCTGGTCTGTCATAATATAATAGAGACAGTAGATCTAGCTGGTCTGTCATAATATAATAGAGACAGTAGATCTAGCTGGTCTGTCATAATATCATAGAGACAGTAGATCTAGCTGGTCTGTCATAATATAATAGAGACAGTAGATCTAGCTGGTCTGTCATATTATAATAGGAACATTTGATCTAGCTGATCTGTCATAATATAATAGAGACAGTAGATGTAGCTGATCTGTCATAACATCATAGAGACAGTAGATCTAGCTGGTCCGTCAAACTATAATAGAGACAATAGATCTAGCTGGTCTGTCATATTATAATAGAGACAGTAGATCTAGCTGGTCTGTCATAATATCATAGAGACAGTAGATCTAGCTGGTCTGTCATAATATAATAGAGACAGTAGATCTAGCTGGTCTGTCATAATATAATAGAGACAGTAGATCTAGCTGGTCTGTCATAATATCATAGAGACAGTAGATCTAGCTGGTCTGTCATAATATAATAGAGACAGTAGATCTAGCTGGTCTGTCATATTATAATAGGAACATTTGATCTAGCTGATCTGTCATAATATAATAGAGACAGTAGATGTAGCTGATCTGTCATAACATCATAGAGACAGTAGATCTAGCTGGTCCGTCAAACTATAATAGAGACAGTAGATCTAGCTGGTCTGTCATATTATAATAGAGACAGTAGATCTAGCTGGTCTGTCATAATATAACAGAGACAGTAGATCTAGCTGGTCTGTCATAATATAACAGAGACAGTAGATCTAGCTGGTCTGTCATAATATAATAGAGACAGTAGATCTAGCCGGTCTGTCAAAATATAACAGAGACAGTAGATCTAGCTGGTCTGTCATATTATAATAGAGACAGTAGATCTAGCTGCTCTGACATATTATAATAAAGACACTAGATCTAGCTGGTCTGTCATATTGTAATAGGAACAGTTGATCTAGCTGGTCTGTCAAAATATAATAGAGACAGTAGATCTAGCTGGTCTGTCATAATATCATAGAGACTGTTGATCTAGATGGTCTGTCAAAATATAACAGAGACAGTAGATATAGCTGGTCTGTCATAATATCATAGAGACAGTTGATCTAGCTGATCTGTCATAATATCATAGAGACAGTAGATCTAGCTGGTCTGTCATAATATCATAGAGACAGTAGATCTAGCTGGTCCGTCAAACTATAATAGAGACAGTAGATCTAGCTGGTCTGTCATATTATAATAGAGACAGTAGATCTAGCTGGTCTGTCATAATATCATAGAGACAGTAGATCTAGCTGGTCTGTCATAATATAATAGAGACAGTAGATCTAGCTGGTCTGTCATAATATAATAGAGACAGTAGATCTAGCTGGTCTGTCATAATATCATAGAGACAGTAGATCTAGCTGGTCTGTCATAATATAATAGAGACAGTAGATCTAGCTGGTCTGTCATAATATAATAGAGACAGTAGATCTAGCTGATCTGTCATAATATCATAGAGGCAGTAGATCTAGCTGGTCTGTCATAATATAATAGAGACAGTAGATCTAGCTGGTCTGTCATATTATAATAGGAACAGTTGATCTAGCTGATCTGTCATAATATAATAGAGACAGTAGATGTAGCTGATCTGTCATATTGTAATAGGAACAGTTGATCTAGCTGGTCTGTCAAAATATAATAGAGACAGTAGATCTAGCTGGTCTGTCATAATATCATAGAGACTGTTGATCTAGATGGTCTGTCAAAATATAACAGAGACAGTAGATATAGCTGGTCTGTCATAATATCATAGAGACAGTTGATCTAGCTGATCTGTCATAATATCATAGAGACAGTAGATCTAGCTGGTCTGTCATAATATCATAGAGACAGTAGATCTAGCTGGTCTGTCATAATATAATAGAGACAGTAGATCTAGCTGGTCTGTCATAATATAATAGAGACAGTAGATCTAGCTGGTCTGTCATAATATCATAGAGACAGTAGATCTAGCTGGTCTGTCATAATATAATAGAGACAGTAGATCTAGCTGGTCTGTCATATTATAATAGGAACATTTGATCTAGCTGATCTGTCATAATATAATAGAGACAGTAGATGTAGCTGATCTGTCATAACATCATAGAGACAGTAGATCTAGCTGGTCCGTCAAACTATAATAGAGACAGTAGATCTAGCTGGTCTGTCATATTATAATAGAGACAGTAGATCTAGCTGGTCTGTCATAATATCATAGAGACAGTAGATCTAGCTGGTCTGTCATAATATAATAGAGACAGTAGATCTAGCTGGTCTGTCATATTATAATAGGAACATTTGATCTAGCTGATCTGTCATAATATAATAGAGACAGTAGATGTAGCTGATCTGTCATAACATCATAGAGACAGTAGATCTAGCTGGTCCGTCAAACTATAATAGAGACAGTAGATCTAGCTGGTCTGTCATATTATAATAGAGACAGTAGATCTAGCTGGTCTGTCATAATATAACAGAGACAGTAGATCTAGCTGGTCTGTCATAATATAACAGAGACAGTAGATCTAGCTGGTCTGTCATAATATAATAGAGACAGTAGATCTAGCCGGTCTGTCAAAATATAACAGAGACAGTAGATCTAGCTGGTCTGTCATATTATAATAGAGACAGTAGATCTAGCTGCTCTGACATATTATAATAAAGACACTAGATCTAGCTGGTCTGTCATATTGTAATAGGAACAGTTGATCTAGCTGGTCTGTCAAAATATAATAGAGACAGTAGATCTAGCTGGTCTGTCATAATATCATAGAGACTGTTGATCTAGATGGTCTGTCAAAATATAACAGAGACAGTAGATATAGCTGGTCTGTCATAATATCATAGAGACAGTTGATCTAGCTGATCTGTCATAATATCATAGAGACAGTAGATCTAGCTGGTCTGTCATAATATCATAGAGACAGTAGATCTAGCTGGTCCGTCAAACTATAATAGAGACAGTAGATCTAGCTGGTCTGTCATATTATAATAGAGACAGTAGATCTAGCTGGTCTGTCATAATATCATAGAGACAGTAGATCTAGCTGGTCTGTCATAATATAATAGAGACAGTAGATCTAGCTGGTCTGTCATAATATAATAGAGACAGTAGATCTAGCTGGTCTGTCATAATATCATAGAGACAGTAGATCTAGCTGGTCTGTCATAATATAATAGAGACAGTAGATCTAGCTGGTCTGTCATAATATAATAGAGACAGTAGATCTAGCTGGTCTGTCATAATATCATAGAGGCAGTAGATCTAGCTGGTCTGTCATAATATAATAGAGACAGTAGATCTAGCTGGTCTGTCATATTATAATAGGAACAGTTGATCTAGCTGATCTGTCATAATATAATAGAGACAGTAGATGTAGCTGATCTGTCATATTGTAATAGGAACAGTTGATCTAGCTGGTCTGTCAAAATATAATAGAGACAGTAGATCTAGCTGGTCTGTCATAATATCATAGAGACTGTTGATCTAGATGGTCTGTCAAAATATAACAGAGACAGTAGATATAGCTGGTCTGTCATAATATCATAGAGACAGTTGATCTAGCTGATCTGTCATAATATCATAGAGACAGTAGATCTAGCTGGTCTGTCATAATATCATAGAGACAGTAGATCTAGCTGGTCTGTCATAATATAATAGAGACAGTAGATCTAGCTGGTCTGTCATAATATAATAGAGACAGTAGATCTAGCTGGTCTGTCATAATATCATAGAGACAGTAGATCTAGCTGGTCTGTCATAATATAATAGAGACAGTAGATCTAGCTGGTCTGTCATATTATAATAGGAACATTTGATCTAGCTGATCTGTCATAATATAATAGAGACAGTAGATGTAGCTGATCTGTCATAACATCATAGAGACAGTAGATCTAGCTGGTCCGTCAAACTATAATAGAGACAGTAGATCTAGCTGGTCTGTCATATTATAATAGAGACAGTAGATCTAGCTGGTCTGTCATAATATCATAGAGACAGTAGATCTAGCTGGTCTGTCATAATATAATAGAGACAGTAGATCTAGCTGGTCTGTCATAATATAATAGAGACAGTAGATCTAGCTGGTCTGTCATAATATCATAGAGACAGTAGATCTAGCTGGTCTGTCATAATATAATAGAGACAGTAGATCTAGCTGGTCTGTCATATTATAATAGGAACATTTGATGTAGCTGATCTGTCATAATATAATAGAGACAGTAGATGTAGCTGATCTGTCATAACATCATAGAGACAGTAGATCTAGCTGGTCCGTCAAACTATAATAGAGACAGTAGATCTAGCTGGTCTGTCATATTATAATAGAGACAGTAGATCTAGCTGGTCTGTCATAATATAACAGAGACAGTAGATCTAGCTGGTCTGTCATAATATAACAGAGACAGTAGATCTAGCTGGTCTGTCATAATATAATAGAGACAGTAGATCTAGCCGGTCTGTCAAAATATAACAGAAACAGTAGATCTAGCTGGTCTGTCATATTATAATAGAGACAGTAGATCTAGCTGCTCTGACATATTATAATAAAGACACTAGATCTAGCTGGTCTGTCATATTGTAATAGGAACAGTTGATCTAGCTGGTCTGTCAAAATATAATAGAGACAGTAGATCTAGCTGGTCTGTCATAATATCATAGAGACTGTTGATCTAGATGGTCTGTCAAAATATAACAGAGACAGTAGATATAGCTGGTCTGTCATAATATCATAGAGACAGTTGATCTAGCTGATCTGTCATAATATCATAGAGACAGTAGATCTAGCTGGTCTGTCATAATATCATAGAGACAGTAGATCTAGCTGGTCCGTCAAACTATAATAGAGACAGTAGATCTAGATGGTCTGTCATATTATAATAGAGACAGTAGATCTAGCTGGTCTGTCATAATATCATAGAGACAGTAGATCTAGCTGGTCTGTCATAATATAATAGAGACAGTAGATCTAGCTGGTCTGTCATAATATAATAGAGACAGTAGATCTAGCTGGTCTGTCATAATATCATAGAGACAGTAGATCTAGCTGGTCTGTCATAATATAATAGAGACAGTAGATCTAGCTGGTCTGTCATAATATAATAGAGACAGTAGATCTAGCTGGTCTGTCATAATATCATAGAGGCAGTAGATCTAGCTGGTCTGTCATAATATAATAGAGACAGTAGATCTAGCTGGTCTGTCATATTATAATAGGAACAGTTGATCTAGCTGATCTGTCATAATATAATAGAGACAGTAGATGTAGCTGATCTGTCATATTGTAATAGGAACAGTTGATCTAGCTGGTCTGTCAAAATATAATAGAGACAGTAGATCTAGCTGGTCTGTCATAATATCATAGAGACTGTTGATCTAGATGGTCTGTCAAAATATAACAGAGACAGTAGATATAGCTGGTCTGTTATAATATCATAGAGACAGTTGATCTAGCTGATCTGTCATAATATCATAGAGACAGTAGATCTAGCTGGTCTGTCATAATATCATAGAGACAGTAGATCTAGCTGGTCTGTCATAATATAATAGAGACAGTAGATCTAGCTGGTCTGTCATAATATAATAGAGACAGTAGATCTAGCTGGTCTGTCATAATATCATAGAGACAGTAGATCTAGCTGGTCTGTCATAATATAATAGAGACAGTAGATCTAGCTGGTCTGTCATATTATAATAGGAACATTTGATCTAGCTGATCTGTCATAATATAATAGAGACAGTAGATGTAGCTGATCTGTCATAACATCATAGAGACAGTAGATCTAGCTGGTCCGTCAAACTATAATAGAGACAGTAGATCTAGCTGGTCTGTCATATTATAATAGAGACAGTAGATCTAGCTGGTCTGTCATAATATCATAGAGACAGTAGATCTAGCTGGTCTGTCATAATATAATAGAGACAGTAGATCTAGCTGGTCTGTCATAATATAATAGAGACAGTAGATCTAGCTGGTCTGTCATAATATCATAGAGACAGTAGATCTAGCTGGTCTGTCATAATATAATAGAGACAGTAGATCTAGCTGGTCTGTCATATTATAATAGGAACATTTGATCTAGCTGATCTGTCATAATATAATAGAGACAGTAGATGTAGCTGATCTGTCATAACATCATAGAGACAGTAGATCTAGCTGGTCCGTCAAACTATAATAGAGACAGTAGATCTAGCTGGTCTGTCATATTATAATAGAGACAGTAGATCTAGCTGGTCTGTCATAATATAACAGAGACAGTAGATCTAGCTGGTCTGTCATAATATAACAGAGACAGTAGATCTAGCTGGTCTGTCATAATATAATAGAGACAGTAGATCTAGCCGGTCTGTCAAAATATAACAGAGACAGTAGATCTAGCTGGTCTGTCATATTATAATCGAGACAGTAGATCTAGCTGCTCTGACATATTATAATAAAGACACTAGATCTAGCTGGTCTGTCATATTGTAATAGGAACAGTTGATCTAGCTGGTCTGTCAAAATATAATAGAGACAGTAGATCTAGCTGGTCTGTCATAATATCATAGAGACTGTTGATCTAGATGGTCTGTCAAAATATAACAGAGACAGTAGATATAGCTGGTCTGTCATAATATCATAGAGACAGTTGATCTAGCTGATCTGTCATAATATCATAGAGACAGTAGATCTAGCTGGTCTGTCATAATATCATAGAGACAGTAGATCTAGCTGGTCTGTCATAATATAATAGAGACAGTAGATCTAGCTGGTCTGTCATAATATAATAGAGACAGTAGATCTAGCTGGTCTGTCATAATATCATAGAGACAGTAGATCTAGCTGGTCTGTCATAATATAATAGAGACAGTAGATCTAGCTGGTCTGTCATATTATAATAGGAACAGTTGATCTAGCTGATCTGTCATAATATAATAGAGACAGTAGATGTAGCTGATCTGTCATAACATCATAGAGACAGTAGATCTAGCTGGTCCGTCAAACTATAATAGAGACAGTAGATCTAGCTGGTCTGTCATATTATAATAGAGACAGTAGATCTAGCTGGTCTGTCATAATATAACAGAGACAGTAGATCTAGCTGGTCTGTCATAATATAATAGAGACAGTAGATCTAGCTGGTCTGTCATATTATAATAAAGTCACTAGATCTAGCTGGTCTGTCATATTATAATAGAGACAGTAGATCTAGCTGGTCTGTCATATTATATTAGAACAGTAGATCTAGCTGGTCTGTCATAATATAACAGAGACAGTAGATCTAGCTGGTCTGTCATATTATAATAGAGACAGTAGATCTAGCTGCTCTGACATATTATAATAAAGACACTAGATCTAGCTGGTCTGTCATATTGTAATAGGAACAGTTGATCTAGCTGGTCTGTCAAAATATAATAGAGACAGTAGATCTAGCTGGTCTGTCATGATATCATAGAGACTGTTGATCTAGATGGTCTGTCAAAATATAACAGAGACAGTAGATATAGCTGGTCTATCATAATATCATAGAGACAGTTGATCTAGCTGATCTGTCATAATATAATAGAGACAGTAGATGTAGCTGGGCTGTCATAATATCATAGAGACAGTAGATCTAGCTGGTCTGTCATATTATAATAGAGACAGTAGATCTAGCTGGTCTGTCATATTATAATAGAACAGTAGATCTAGCTGGTCTGTCATAATATAACAGAGACAGTAGATCTAGCTGGTCTGTCATATTATAACAGAGACAGTAGATCTAGCTGGTCTGTCATATTATAATAGAGACAGTAGATCTAGCTGCTCTGACATATTATAATAGAGACAGTAGATCTAGCTGGTCTGTCATATTATAATAGAGACAGTAGATCTAGCTGGTCTGTCATAATATAACAGAGTCAGTAGATCTAGCTGGTCTGTCATATTATAATAGAGACAGTAGATCTAGCTGGTCTGTCATATTATAATAGGAACAGTTGATCTAGCTGATTTGTCATATTATAATAAAGACAGTAGATCTAGCTTGTCTGTCATTTTATAATAGAGACAGTTGATCCAACGGGTCTGTCATATTATAATAGAGACAATAGATCTAGCTGGTATGTCATGATATAATAGAGACAGTAGATCTAGCTGGTCTGTCATAATATAATAGCGACAGTAGATCTAGCTGGTCTGTCATATTATAATAGAGACAGTAGTTCTAGCTGGTCTGTCATATTATAATAGGAACAGTTGATCTAGCTGATCTGTTATAATATAATAGAGACAGTAGATGTAGCTGGTCTGTCATAATATAATAAAGACAGTAGATCTAGCTGGTCTGTCATAATATAATAGCGACAGTAGATCTAGCTGGTCTGTCATATTGTAATAGGAACAGTTGATCTAGCTGGTCTGTCAAAATATAATAGAGACAGTAGATCTAGCTGGTCTGTCATAATATCATAGATACGTTAGATCTAGCTGGTCTGTCAAAATATAAGAGAGACAGTTGATCTAGCTGATCTGTCATAATATCATAGAGACAGTAGATCTAGCTGGTCTGTCATAATATCATAGAGACAGTAGATCTAGCTGGTCTGTCATAATATCATAGAGACAGTAGATCTAGCTGGTCTGTCATAATATAATAGAGACAGTAGATCTAGCTGGTCTGTCATATTATAATAGAGACAGTTGATCTAGCTGGTCTGTCATATTATAATAGAGACAGTAGATCTAGCTGGTCTGTCATATTATAACAGAGACAGTAGATCTAGCTGGTCTGTCATATTATAATAGAGACAGTAGATCTAGCTGGTCTGTCATATTATAACAGAGACAGTAGATCTAGCTGGTCTGTCATATTATAACAGAGACAGTTGATCTAGCTGGTCTGTCATATTATAATAGAGACAATAGATCTAGCTGGTATGTCATAATATAATAGAGACAGTAGATCTAGATGGTCTGTCATATTATAATAGAGACAGTTGATCTAGCTGGTCTGTCATATTATAATAGAGACAGTTGATCTAGCTGGTCTGTCATAATATCATAGAGACAGTAGATCTAGCTGGTCTGTCATAATATCATAGAGTCAGTAGATCTAGCTGGTCTGTCATAATATAATAGCGACAGTAGATCTAGCTGGTCTGTCATATTATAATAGAGACAGTAGATCTAGCTGGTCTGTCATACTATAATAGAGACAGTAGATCTAGCTGGTCTGTCATAATATAACAGAGACAATAGATCTAGCTGGTCTGTCATATTATAATAGAGACAGTAGATCTAGCTGGTCTGTCATATTATAATAGGAACAGTTGATCTAGCTGATCTGTCATAATATAATAGAGACAGTAGATGTAGCTGGTCTGTCATAATATAATAGGATCAGTTGATCTAGCTGATCTGTCATAATATAATAGAGACAGTAGATGTAGCTCGTCTGTCATAATATCATAGAGACAGTAGATCTAGCTGGTCTGTCATATTATAATAGAGACAGTAGATCTAGATGGTCTGTCATAATATAATAGAGACAGTTGTCACGTTCTGACCTTAGTTCCTTTGTTTTGTCTTTGTTTTAGTATGGTCAGGGTGTGAGTTGGGTGGGTTGTCTATGTTAGTTTTTCTATGATTTTCTATTTCTGTGTTTGGCCTTGTATGGTTCTCATTCAGAGGCAGCTGTCAATCGTTGTCCCTTATTGAGAACCATATTTAGGTAGCCTGTTTTCAATTGTGTTTGGTGGGTGGTTGTTTTCAGTCTTTGTTTGTTTGCACCAGACAGAACTGTTTCGGTTGTTTCTTTGTTGTTTTTGTTATTCAGTGTTCAGTTTTGAGTATTATTAAAAACCATGAACACTTACCACGCTGCAACTTGGTCCTCACCTTCTTCCACCCACGACAGCTGTTACAGAACCACCCACCAACCAAAAAAGGACCAAGCAGCGTGGTAACAGGCAGCAGCAGCAGGAACAGCGATCACAGGACTCCTGGACATGGGAGCGAGATCTGGACTATGTCACAACTTGGGAGGAGATAGACAGGTGGTAGGTCGACCCAGGGAGAGTGCCGGAGCCCGCCTGGGATTCTCTGGAGCAGTGTGAGGAGGGATACCGGCGAATGGAGTTGGCAAGACGATCAAGGAAGCCCGAGAGGCAGCCCCAAAAATGTATTGATGGCGGCACACAGGGAGGTAGGAGACCTGCGCCAACTTCCCGTGCTTACCGGAGAGAGAGGGACCGGGCAGGCACCGTGTTATGCCGTGAGGCGCACGGTGTCCCCGGTGCGTTTGCATAGCCCGGTGCGGTACATCCCAGCTCCTCGTATTGGCCTGGCTAGAGTGGGCATTGAGCCAGGTGCCATGAAGCCGGCTCAGTGCATCTGGTCTCCAGTGCGTCATTTTATAATAGAGACAGTTGATCCAACGGGTCTGTCATATTATAATAGAGACAATAGATCTAGCTGGTATGTCATGATATAATAGAGACAGTAGATCTAGCTGGTCTGTCATAATATAATAGCGACAGTAGATCTAGCTGGTCTGTCATATTATAATAGAGACAGTAGTTCTAGCTGGTCTGTCATATTATAATAGGAACAGTTGATCTAGCTGATCTGTTATAATATAATAGAGACAGTAGATGTAGCTGGTCTGTCATAATATAATAAAGACAGTAGATCTAGCTGGTCTGTCATAATATAATAGCGACAGTAGATCTAGCTGGTCTGTCATATTGTAATAGGAACAGTTGATCTAGCTGGTCTGTCAAAATATAATAGAGACAGTAGATCTAGCTGGTCTGTCATAATATCATAGATACTGTAGATCTAGCTGGTCTGTCAAAATATAAGAGAGACAGTTGATCTAGCTGATCTGTCATAATATCATAGAGACAGTAGATCTAGCTGGTCTGTCATAATATCATAGAGACAGTAGATCTAGCTGGTCTGTCATAATATCATAGAGACAGTAGATCTAGCTGGTCTGTCATAATATAATAGAGACAGTAGATCTAGCTGGTCTGTCATATTATAATAGAGACAGTTGATCTAGCTGGTCTGTCATATTATAATAGAGACAGTAGATCTAGCTGGTCTGTCATATTATAACAGAGACAGTAGATCTAGCTGGTCTGTCATATTATAATAGAGACAGTAGATCTAGCTGGTCTGTCATATTATAACAGAGACAGTAGATCTAGCTGGTCTGTCATATTATAACAGAGACAGTTGATCTAGCTGGTCTGTCATATTATAATAGAGACAATAGATCTAGCTGGTATGTCATAATATAATAGAGACAGTAGATCTAGATGGTCTGTCATATTATAATAGAGACAGTTGATCTAGCTGGTCTGTCATATTATAATAGAGACAGTTGATCTAGCTGGTCTGTCATAATATCATAGAGACAGTAGATCTAGCTGGTCTGTCATAATATCATAGAGTCAGTAGATCTAGCTGGTCTGTCATAATATAATAGCGACAGTAGATCTAGCTGGTCTGTCATATTATAATAGAGACAGTAGATCTAGCTGGTCTGTCATACTATAATAGAGACAGTAGATCTAGCTGGTCTGTCATAATATAACAGAGACAATAGATCTAGCTGGTCTGTCATATTATAATAGAGACAGTAGATCTAGCTGGTCTGTCATATTATAATAGGAACAGTTGATCTAGCTGATCTGTCATAATATAATAGAGACAGTAGATGTAGCTGGTCTGTCATAATATAATAGGATCAGTTGATCTAGCTGATCTGTCATAATATAATAGAGACAGTAGATGTAGCTCGTCTGTCATAATATCATAGAGACAGTAGATCTAGCTGGTCTGTCATATTATAATAGAGACAGTAGATCTAGATGGTCTGTCATAATATAATAGAGACAGTTGTCACGTTCTGACCTTAGTTCCTTTGTTTTGTCTTTGTTTTAGTATGGTCAGGGTGTGAGTTGGGTGGGTTGTCTATGTTAGTTTTTCTATGATTTTCTATTTCTGTGTTTGGCCTTGTATGGTTCTCATTCAGAGGCAGCTGTCAATCGTTGTCCCTTATTGAGAAC
This sequence comes from Oncorhynchus mykiss, assembly GCF_013265735.2. NCBI lineage: Eukaryota > Metazoa > Chordata > Actinopteri > Salmoniformes > Salmonidae > Oncorhynchus > Oncorhynchus mykiss. The sequence continues at coordinate 1,618,544 of NC_048565.1, read as the reverse complement.
CATATTTAGGTAGCCTGTTTTCAATTGTGTTTGGTGGGTGGTTGTTTTCAGTCTTTGTTTGTTTGCACCAGACAGAACTGTTTCGGTTGTTTCTTTGTTGTTTTTGTTATTCAGTGTTCAGTTTTGAGTATTATTAAAAACCATGAACACTTACCACGCTGCAACTTGGTCCTCACCTTCTTCCACCCACGACAGCTGTTACAGAACCACCCACCAACCAAAAAAGGACCAAGCAGCGTGGTAACAGGCAGCAGCAGCAGGAACAGCGATCACAGGACTCCTGGACATGGGAGCGAGATCTGGACTATGTCACAACTTGGGAGGAGATAGACAGGTGGTAGGTCGACCCAGGGAGAGTGCCGGAGCCCGCCTGGGATTCTCTGGAGCAGTGTGAGGAGGGATACCGGCGAATGGAGTTGGCAAGACGATCAAGGAAGCCCGAGAGGCAGCCCCAAAAATGTATTGATGGCGGCACACAGGGAGGTAGGAGACCTGCGCCAACTTCCCGTGCTTACCGGAGAGAGAGGGACCGGGCAGGCACCGTGTTATGCCGTGAGGCGCACGGTGTCCCCGGTGCGTTTGCATAGCCCGGTGCGGTACATCCCAGCTCCTCGTATTGGCCTGGCTAGAGTGGGCATTGAGCCAGGTGCCATGAAGCCGGCTCAGTGCATCTGGTCTCCAGTGCGTCTCCTCGGGCCGGTGTACATGGCACCGGCCCTACGCATGGTGTCCCCGGTTCGCCAGCACAGCCCAGTGCGGGCTATTCCACCTCGCCGCACTGGCCTGGCTACGGGGAGCATTCAACCAGGTAGGTTTTGGCAGGCTCGGTGCTCGAGACCTCCTATGCGCCTTCACGGTCCAATCTATCCGGCCAATCTATCCGGTGCCACCTCCACGTACCAGCCCTCCGGTGGCAGCCCCCCGCACCAGGCTGTCTCTCCGCCTTCTGCTTACAGGTGCTCCATCCTGTCCAGCGCTGCCAGAGCCTTCCTCCTCTCCAGCGCTGCCAGAGTCTCCCGTCTGTCCTGGGCTGCCAGAGTCTCCCGTCTGTCCTGAGCTGCCAGAGTCTCTCGTCTGTCCTGAGCTGCCAGAGTCTCCCGTCTGTCCTGAGCTGCCAGAGTCTCCCGTCTGTCCTGAGCTGCCAGAGTCTCCCGTCTGTCCTGAGCTGCCCGAGTCTCCCGTCTGTCCTGAGCTGCCAGAGTCTCCCGTCTGTCCTGAGCTGCCAGAGTCTCCCGTCTGTCCTGAGCTGCCAGAGTCTCCCGTCTGTCCTGAGCTGCCAGAGTCTCCCCCATCCATCCTGAGCTGCCAGAGTCCCCCCCATCCGTCCTGAGCTGCCAGAGTCCTCCGTCTGTCCTGAGCTGCCAGGGTCTCCCGTCTGTCCTGAGCTGCCAGAGTCTCCTGTCTGTCCTGAGCTGCCAGAGTCTCCCATCTGTCCTGAGCTGCCAGAGTTTCCCGTCCGTCCTGAGCTGCCAGAGTCTCTCGTCCGTCCTGAGCTGCCAGAGTCTCTCGTTCGCACTGAGCTGCCAGAGTCTCCCATCCGTCCTGAGCTGCCAGAGTCCCCACCATCCATCCTGAGCTGCCAGAGTCCTCCGTCTGTCCTGAGCTGCCAGGGTCTCCCGTCTGTCCTGAGCTGCCAGAGCCGCCGCCAGTCAGGAGCTGCCAGAGCCGCCCGCCAGTCAGGAGCTGCCAGAGCCGCCCGCCTGTCCGGTGCTGCCGGAATCTCCCGTCCATTTGGGGCCCGCTGCTAGGGTCCCCAGTCCGAGGTCGGCGGCGAAGGGTCGCCGCTCTAAGGGTGCCACTGAGGCGGGGAAAGAAGCGGGCAAAGACTATGGTGGAGTGGGGTCCACGTCCCGCGCCAGAGCCGCCACCACGGACAGACGCCCACCCAGACCCTCCCCTATAGGTTCAGGTTTTGCGGCCGGAGTCCGCACCTTTGGGCGGGGGGTAGAGGGTAGTGTCAAGTTCTGATCTTAGTTCTTTTGTTATGTCTTTGTTTTAGTATGGTCAGGGCGTGAGTTGGGTGGGTAGTCTATGTTCTTTTTTCTATGTTGTGGTTTTGTGTTTGGCCTGGTATGGTTCTCAATCAGAGGCAGGTGTCGTTCGTTGGCTCTGATTGAGAATCATACTTTGGTAGCCTTTTCCCACCTGTGTGGTGTGGTGATTATTTTCTGTTTAGTGTGTTTTGCACCTGACGGAGCTGTTTCCGTTGTGCTTTTTGTTTCTTTGTTTGGTAGTGTTCAGTTTAAATAAATACCATGAACAAGTACCACGTGAGCTGGTGGTCCTCACCTTCTTCCACCGACGACCATTACAATAATGCTTTAGCAAATGTACATTATACCAGGGGTGCTGGTAGACACAATGTAAGTAACCTAATTTATGTCCCTCTAACTGCCCTGAATGCCTCTGCTGATTCTACAGATATTGTATGCAGTAATTATGAGCCTATGAACCAGAGTTATACAGTCAGCACTGAGGCAGTGTGTTCTAGTAGGAAGACCACTGTTAACACTGAGGAGGTGTGTCCCAGTAGGAAGACCACTGTTAACACTGAGGTGGTGTGCCCTAGTAGGAAGACCACTGTTAACACTGAGGTGGTGTGTCCTAGTAGGAAGACCACTGTTAACACTGAGGAGGTGTGTCCTAGTAGGAAGACCACTGTTAACACTGAGGTGGTGTGTCCTAGTAGGAAGACCACTGTTAACACTGAGGTGGTGTGTCCTATAGGAAGACCACTGTTAACACTGAGGTGGTGTGTCCTATAGGAAGACCACTGTTAACACTGAGGAGGTGTGTCCTAGTAGGAAGATCACTGTTAACACTGAGGTGGTGTGTCCTATAGGAAGACCACTGTTAACACTGAGGTGGTGTGTCCAATAGGAAGACCACTGTTAACACTGAGGTGGTGTGTCCTAGTAGGAAGACCACTGTTAACACTGAGGTGGTGTGTCCTAGTAGGAAGACCACTGTTAACACTGAGGTGGTGTGTCCTAGTAGGAAGACCACTGTTAACACTGAGGTGGTGTGTCCTATAGGAAGACCACTGTTAACACTGAGGTGGTGTGTCCTAGTAGGAAGACCACTGTTAACACTGAGGTGGTGTGTCCTAGTAGGAAGACCACTGTTAACACTGAGGTGGTGTGTCCTATAGGAAGACCACTGTTAACACTGAGGTGGTGTGTCCTATAGGAAGACCACTGTTAACACTGAGGAGGTGTGTCCTATAGGAAGACCACTGTTAACACTGAGGAGGTGTGTCCTATAGGAAGACCACTGTTAACACTGAGGTGGTGTGTCCTATAGGAAGACCACTGTTAACACTGAGGTGGTGTGTCCTATAGGAAGACCACTGTTAACACTGAGGTGGTGTGTCCTATAGGAAGACCACTGTTAACACTGAGGTGGTGTGTCCTAGTAGGAAGACCACTGTTAACACTGAGGAGGTGTGGCCCAGTAGGAAGACCACTGTTAACACTGAGGTGGTGTGCCCTAGTAGGAAGACCACTGTTAACACTGAGGTGGTGTGTCCTAGTAGGAAGACCACTGTTAATACTGAGGTGGTGTGTCCTAGCAGGAAGACCACTGTTAACACTGAGGTGGTGTGTCCTAGTAGGAAGACCACTGTTAACACTGAGGTGGTGTGTCCTAGTAGGAAGACCACTGTTAACACTGAGGAGGTGTGTCCTAGTAGGAAGACCACTGTTAACACTGAGGTGGTGTGTCCTAGTAGGAAGACCACTGTTAACACTGAGGTGGTGTGTCCTATAGGAAGACCACTGTTAACACTGAGGTGGTGTGTCCTATAGGAAGACCACTGTTAACACTGAGGAGGTGTGTCCTAGTAGGAAGACCACTGTTAACACTGAGGTGGTGTGTCCTATAGGAAGACCACTGTTAACACTGAGGTGGTGTGTCCTATAGGAAGACCACTGTTAACACTGAGGTGGTGTGTCCTAGTAGGAAGACCACTGTTAACACTGAGGTGGTGTGTCCTAGTAGGAAGATCACTGTTAACACTGAGGTGGTGTGTCCTAGTAGGAAGACCACTGTTAACACTGAGGTGGTGTGTCCTAGTAGGAAGACCACTGTTAACACTGAGGTGGTGTGTCCTAGTAGGAAGACCACTGTTAACACTGAGGTGGTGTGTCCTATAGGAAGACCACTGTTAACACTGAGGTGGTGTGTCCTATAGGAAGACCACTGTTAACACTGAGGAGGTGTGTCCTATAGGAAGACCACTGTTAACACTGAGGTGGTGTGCCCTAGTAGGAAGACCACTGTTAACACTGAGGTGGTGTGTCCTAGTAGGAAGACCACTGTTAACACTGAGGTGGTGTGTCCTATAGGAAGACCACTGTTAACACTGAGGTGGTGTGTCCTAGTAGGAAGACCACTGTTAACACTGAGGTGGTGTGTCCTATAGGAAGACCACTGTTAACACTGAGGTGGTGTGTCCTAGTAGGAAGACCACTGTTAACACTGAGGTGGTGTGTCCTATAGGAAGACCACTGTTAACACTGAGGTGGTGTGTCCTATAGGAAGACCACTGTTAACACTGAGGTGGTGTGTCCTATAGGAAGACCACTGTTAACACTGAGGAGGTGTGTCCTATAGGAAGACCACTGTTAACACTGAGGTGGTGTGCCCTAGTAGGAAGACCACTGTTAACACTGAGGTGGTGTGTCCTAGTAGGAAGACCACTGTTAACACTGAGGTGGTGTGTCCTAGTAGGAAGACCACTGTTAACACTGAGGTGGTGTGTCCTATAGGAAGACCACTGTTAACACTGAGGTGGTGTGTCCTAGTAGGAAGACCACTGTTAACACTGAGGTGGTGTGTCCTATAGGAAGACCACTGTTAACACTGAGGTGGTGTGTCCTAGTAGGAAGACCACTGTTAACACTGAGGTGGTGTGTCCTATAGGAAGACCACTGTTAACACTGAGGTGGTGTGTCCTATAGGAAGACCACTGTTAACACTGAGGTGGTGTGTCCTATAGGAAGACCACTGTTAACACTGAGGTGGTGTGTCCTAGTAGGAAGACCACTGTTAACACTGAGGTGGTGTGTCCTATAGGAAGACCACTGTTAACACTGAGGTGGTGTGTCCTATAGGAAGACCACTGTTAACACTGAGGTGGTGTGTCCTAGTAGGAAGACCACTGTTAACACTGAGGAGGTGTGGCCCAGTAGGAAGACCACTGTTAACACTGAGGTGGTGTGCCCTAGTAGGAAGACCACTGTTAACACTGAGGTGGTGTGTCCTAGTAGGAAGACCACTGTTAATACTGAGGTGGTGTGTCCTAGCAGGAAGACCACTGTTAACACTGAGGTGGTGTGTCCTAGTAGGAAGACCACTGTTAACACTGAGGTGGTGTGTCCTAGTAGGAAGACCACTGTTAACACTGAGGAGGTGTGTCCTAGTAGGAAGACCACTGTTAACACTGAGGTGGTGTGTCCTAGTAGGAAGACCACTGTTAACACTGAGGTGGTGTGTCCTATAGGAAGACCACTGTTAACACTGAGGTGGTGTGTCCTATAGGAAGACCACTGTTAACACTGAGGAGGTGTGTCCTAGTAGGAAGACCACTGTTAACACTGAGGTGGTGTGTCCTATAGGAAGACCACTGTTAACACTGAGGTGGTGTGTCCTATAGGAAGACCACTGTTAACACTGAGGTGGTGTGTCCTAGTAGGAAGACCACTGTTAACACTGAGGTGGTGTGTCCTAGTAGGAAGATCACTGTTAACACTGAGGTGGTGTGTCCTAGTAGGAAGACCACTGTTAACACTGAGGTGGTGTGTCCTAGTAGGAAGACCACTGTTAACACTGAGGTGGTGTGTCCTAGTAGGAAGACCACTGTTAACACTGAGGTGGTGTGTCCTATAGGAAGACCACTGTTAACACTGAGGTGGTGTGTCCTATAGGAAGACCACTGTTAACACTGAGGAGGTGTGTCCTATAGGAAGACCACTGTTAACACTGAGGTGGTGTGCCCGAGTAGGAAGACCACTGTTAACACTGAGGTGGTGTGTCCTAGTAGGAAGACCACTGTTAACACTGAGGTGGTGTGTCCTATAGGAAGACCACTGTTAACACTGAGGTGGTGTGTCCTAGTAGGAAGACCACTGTTAACACTGAGGTGGTGTGTCCTATAGGAAGACCACTGTTAACACTGAGGTGGTGTGTCCTAGTAGGAAGACCACTGTTAACACTGAGGTGGTGTGTCCTATAGGAAGACCACTGTTAACACTGAGGTGGTGTGTCCTATAGGAAGACCACTGTTAACACTGAGGTGGTGTGTCCTATAGGAAGACCACTGTTAACACTGAGGAGGTGTGTCCTATAGGAAGACCACTGTTAACACTGAGGTGGTGTGCCCTAGTAGGAAGACCACTGTTAACACTGAGGTGGTGTGTCCTAGTAGGAAGACCACTGTTAACACTGAGGTGGTGTGTCCTAGTAGGAAGACCACTGTTAACACTGAGGTGGTGTGTCCTATAGGAAGACCACTGTTAACACTGAGGTGGTGTGTCCTAGTAGGAAGACCACTGTTAACACTGAGGTGGTGTGTCCTATAGGAAGACCACTGTTAACACTGAGGTGGTGTGTCCTAGTAGGAAGACCACTGTTAACACTGAGGTGGTGTGTCCTATAGGAAGACCACTGTTAACACTGAGGTGGTGTGTCCTATAGGAAGACCACTGTTAACACTGAGGTGGTGTGTCCTATAGGAAGACCACTGTTAACACTGAGGTGGTGTGTCCTAGTAGGAAGACCACTGTTAACACTGAGGTGGTGTGTCCTAGTAGGAAGACCACTGTTAACACTGAGGTGGTGTGTCCTAGCAGGAAGACCACTGTTAACACTGAGGTGGTGTGTCCTAGCAGGAAGACCACTGTTAACACTGAGGTGGTGTGTCCCAGTAGGAAGACCACTGTTAACACTGAGGTGGTGTGTCCTAGTAGGAAGACCACTGTTAACACTGAGGTGGTGTGTCCTAGTAGGAAGACCACTGTTAACACTGAGGTGGTGTGTCCTAGTAGGAAGACCACTGTTAACACTGAGGAGGTGTGTCCCAGTAGGAAGACCACTGTTAACACTAAGGAGGTGTGTCCCAGTAGGAAGACCACTGTTAACACTGAGGTGGTGTGTCCTAGTAGGAAGACCACTGTTAACACTAAGGAGGTGTGTCCCAGTAGGAAGACCACTGTTAACACTGAGGTGGTGTGTCCTATAGGAAGACCACTGTTAACACTGAGGTGGTGTGTCCTAGTAGGAAGACCACTGTTAACACTGAGGTGGTGTGCCCTAGTAGGAAGACCACTGTTAACACTGAGGTGGTGTGTCCTAGTAGGAAGACCACTGTTAACACTGAGGAGGTGTGTCCCAGTAGGAAGACCACTGTTAACACTGAGGTGGTGTGTCCTATAAGAAGACCACTGTTAACACTGAGGTGGTGTGTCCTATAGGAAGGCCACTGTTAACACTGAGGTGGTGTGTCCTAGTAGGAAGACCACTGTTAATACTGAGGTGGTGTGTCCTAGCAGGAAGACCACTGTTAACACTGAGGTGGTGTGTCCTAGGAGGAACAACACTGTTAACACTGAGGTGGTGTGTCCTATAGGAAGACCACTGTTAACACTGAGGAGGTGTGTCCTAGTAGGAAGACCACTGTTAACACTGAGGTGGTGTGTCCTATAGGAAGACCACTGTTAACACCGAGGTGGTGTGTCCTATAGGAAGACCACTGTTAACACTGAGGTGGTGTGTCCTAGTAGGAAGACCACTGTTAACACTGAGGTGGTGTGTCCTAGTAGGAAGACCACTGTTAACACTGAGGTGGTGTGTCCTAGTAGGAAGACCACTGTTAACACTGAGGTGGTGTGTCCCATAGGAAGACCACTGTTAACACTGAGGTGGTGTGTCCTAGTAGGAAGACCACTGTTAACACTGAGGTGGTGTGTCCTAGTAGGAAGACCACTGTTAACACTGAGGTGGTGTGTCCTAGTAGGAAGACCACTGTTAACACTGAGGTGGTGTGTCCTATAGGAAGACCACTGTTAACACTGAGGTGGTGTGTCCTAGTAGGAAGACCACTGTTAACACTGAGGTGGTGTGTCCTAGTAGGAAGACCACTGTTAACACTGAGGTGGTGTGTCCTATAGGAAGACCACTGTTAACACTGAGGAGGTGTGTCCTATAGGAAGACCACTGTTAACACTGAGGTGGTGTGTCCTATAGGAAGACCACTGTTAACACTGAGGTGGTGTGTCCTATAGGAAGACCACTGTTAACACTGAGGTGGTGTGTCCTATAGGAAGACCACTGTTAACACTGAGGTGGTGTGTCCTAGTAGGAAGACCACTGTTAACACTGAGGAGGTGTGTCCCAGTAGGAAGACCACTGTTAACACTGAGGTGGTGTGCCCTAGTAGGAAGACCACTGTTAACACTGAGGTGGTGTGTCCTAGTAGGAAGACCACTGTTAACACTGAGGTGGTGTGTCCTAGTAGGAAGACCACTGTTAACACTGAGGTGGTGTGTCCCATAGGAAGACCACTGTTAACACTGAGGTGGTGTGTCCTAGTAGGAAGACCACTGTTAACACTGAGGTGGTGTGTCCTAGTAGGAAGACCACTGTTAACACTGAGGTGGTGTGTCCTAGTAGGAAGACCACTGTTAACACTGAGGTGGTGTGTCCTATAGGAAGACCACTGTTAACACTGAGGTGGTGTGTCCTAGTAGGAAGACCACTGTTAACACTGAGGTGGTGTGTCCTAGTAGGAAGACCACTGTTAACACTGAGGTGGTGTGTCCTATAGGAAGACCACTGTTAACACTGAGGAGGTGTGTCCTATAGGAAGACCACTGTTAACACTGAGGTGGTGTGTCCTATAGGAAGACCACTGTTAACACTGAGGTGGTGTGTCCTATAGGAAGACCACTGTTAACACTGAGGTGGTGTGTCCTATAGGAAGACCACTGTTAACACTGAGGTGGTGTGTCCTAGTAGGAAGACCACTGTTAACACTGAGGAGGTGTGTCCCAGTAGGAAGACCACTGTTAACACTGAGGTGGTGTGCCCTAGTAGGAAGACCACTGTTAACACTGAGGTGGTGTGTCCTAGTAGGAAGACCACTGTTAATACTGAGGTGGTGTGTCCTAGCAGGAAGACCACTGTTAACACTGAGGTGGTGTGTCCTAGTAGGAAGACCACTGTTAACACTGAGGTGGTGTGTCCTAGTAGGAAGACCACTGTTAACACTGAGGAGGTGTGTCCTAGTAGGAAGACCACTGTTAACACTGAGGTGGTGTGTCCTAGTAGGAAAACCACTGTTAACACTGAGGTGGTGTGTCCTATAGGAAGACCACTGTTAACACTGAGGTGGTGTGTCCTATAGGAAGACCACTGTTAACACTGAGGAGGTGTGTCCTAGTAGGAAGACCACTGTTAACACTGAGGTGGTGTGTCCTATAGGAAGACCACTGTTAACACTGAGGTGGTGTGTCCTATAGGAAGACCACTGTTAACACTGAGGTGGTGTGTCCTAGTAGGAAGACCACTGTTAACACTGAGGTGGTGTGTCCTAGTAGGAAGATCACTGTTAACACTGAGGTGGTGTGTCCTAGTAGGAAGACCACTGTTAACACTGAGGTGGTGTGTCCTAGCAGGAAGACCACTGTTAACACTGAGGTGGTGTGTCCTAGTAGGAAGACCACTGTTAACACTGAGGTGGTGTGTCCTAGCAGGAAGACCACTGTTAACACTGAGGTGGTGTGTCCTAGCAGGAAGACCACTGTTAACACTGAGGTGGTATGTCCTAGTAGGAAGACCACTGTTAACACTGAGGTGGTGTGTCCTAGTAGGAAGACCACTGTTAACACTGAGGTGGTGTGTCCTAGTAGGAAGACCACTGTTAACACTGAGGTGGTGTGTCCTAGTAGGAAGACCACTGTTAACACTGAGGAGGTGTGTCCCAGTAGGAAGACCACTGTTAACACTGAGGTGGTGTGTCCTAGTAGGAAGACCACTGTTAACACTGAGGTGGTGTGTCCTAGTAGGAAGACCACTGTTAACACTAAGGAGGTGTGTCCCAGTAGGAAGACCACTGTTAACACTGAGGTGGTGTGTCCTAGTAGAAAGACCACTGTTAACACTGAGGTGGTGTGTCCTATAGGAAGACCACTGGTAACACTGAGGTGGTGTGTCCTAGTAGGAAGACCACTGTTAACACTGAGGTGGTGTGTCCCAGTAGGAAGACCACTGTTAACACTGAGGTGGTGTGTCCTAGTAGGAAGACCACTGTTAACACTGAGGTGGTGTGTCCTAGTAGGAAGACCACTGTTAACACTGAGGTGGTGTGTCCTAGTAGGAAGACCACTGTTAACACTGAGGTGGTGTGTCCTAGTAGGAAGACCACTGTTAACACTGAGGTGGTGTGTCCTAGTAGGAAGACCACTGTTAACACTGAGGTGGTGTGTCCTAGTAGGAAGACCACTGTTAACACTGAGGTGGTGTGTCCTAGTAGGAAGACCACTGTTAACACTGAGGTGGTGTGTCCTATAGGAAGACCACTGTTAACACTGAGGTGGTGTGTCCTATTGGAAGACCACTGTTAACACTGAGGTGGTGTGTCCTATAGGAAGACCACTGTTAACACTGAGGTGGTGTGTCCTATAGGAAGACCACTGTTAACACTGAGGTGGTGTGTCCTATAGGAAGACCACTGTTAACACTGAGGTGGTGTGTTAAATACTGTTGAACCTGTAGCCATATTACTTAATCTGCCTCACCTAAAGCCCATTCTGGTGGGAAGCTGCTATAGACCACCAAGTGCTAACAGTCAGTATCTGGATAACGTGTGAAATGCTTGATAATGTATGTGATATCAACAGAGAGGTATATTTTCTGGGTGATTTAAATATTGACTGGCTTTCATCAAGCTGCCCACTCAAGAAAAAGCTTCAAACTGTAACCTGCTACCTGGTTCAGGTTATCAGTCAACCTCCTCAGCACAGTTGCAAGTGTTAATTTAACACCAGGTGTGTTAATTTTAATACTCATCCAGTGTTTATATAGGTCCACTCTCAGTGTTAATTTAATTTAATATTGAAACAAAGTGTTAATATATAACACTTCAGGTGTTGTTCAAATGACCAAAGGGAGTGTTTTTTTCAACACTCATCCAATGTTTATATAAGGTCGGTGTTAATTTAACATTTTTGGTAGTGTTCATATTGAAACACTTGGAGTGTTAAAATATAACACTTCATAAGTTCTTCAAATGACCCATGGGAGTGTTTTTTCAACACCCTCAGTATTAAGCAGCAACACCTTTCAGTGTTGAGGATCAACTCTAGAGAATGCCTCCTGTAGCTGAATTGACACCAGGAAGTGATAAATATTCACACTAGGAAATACCCATTTTTTGTCTGGTTCTCTCACACTCATAAATCATAAATCACTCATAAATCAAGCCTGCAAGTTGTGAGTTAAATAAATAAAGAATTCCTTACAAGAGTAGTGATTCTGCTTGGTTTCATTTATTTACACCAAAGTTAAATCAGGGCATCACAGCCACATGAAAATTAAATCAGTGCATCAGAATGAAATCAGTGCATCATAGGCTCATCAGAATGAAATCAGTGCATCATAGGCTCATCAGAATGAAATCAGTGCATCATAGGCTCATCAGAATGAAATCAGTGCTTCCAACAGGAAGTATTATTAAAGAGATGCTTTACATTGAAATACAGACAGAGATGTAGTAGTCCCAGAGTTAATGATCCAAGGTCAGCATTTCCGCTCCTGATGATTATGATGACTGAAGATATTAGAATAAAAACAAAACACAAGGCTTAATCATGTTCTCGCTCTCCATCTGTCTCTCATCTGCAGGTATGTTTTGACATGAAATGATGCCAACCCCCAGTCCCGTCATCACTACCTCACCCGCTCTGAAGATAACCTGGGGGCCGACTGGGGGCCCAAGGCTGGTTAGGAGACACCACCAGAGACTTATGTCATTGTGATGAACTGATAGAATATTAGGGTAGCACTGTGATTCATTAATCACATGCTGCCTTCCCTGCTCCTATGTTCTTTATTTTTGTCTTGTATTGTGTATTTATAACACTTGGATGATGAACTTCTTTCAATAAAGTGTTTCACATTCTCTACTGGTTGAAATTAAGTCTCTCATTTGATGAAATACTACACCTCTCATGTGTTTATCAGATCAATGCAGATGAAGGAAACTATATACTGTGATGAACCGGTTTTACAGTATTTAGATGATGCATTGGAAGTGTAGTGTACTGTTTAAAAAATATATATTTCTGTATATATGAACTACAAATCAGCCTCTAACTAGTTAAATCATGTTTCTAGTCTATTGCATAGTTAGTGTAACCACTGATGTCCCAGGACCAAGATTGGTAGACACTGTTGAAGTGCATAATTCTAATACATTCACTGTTTCACAAGACGACAGACTGGTTTGCTGGTTGTTTCAGGAATCCCTAAAACATTAAATAAACAGAATTTCAATTTCATACTCATGTCACAATACCCATAAAGCTAGCCAGCTAGCTGGCTAATGTTAGCTAGTCAGCTAGCTTTGTTAAATCGCAATTTTTGGAAATGAACTTTATGACAAAAAAGTATGCCTAATTGTTTGTCTCTTCATTAACATATTCCTGTAAACTATTTTTTTTGCATGATTAGACATGATGTTACATTTGCTTCCATCCTAGTATTTTTGCCAGCCATCTTTGGTGAAAAAAAGTCTCCAGCCTTGGGTCGCGCAGCATCAAATTCATCATGGGAACCACCCGAAATTATTGGTTATCGCCCAGGGGTCGGCGGCTGGTGATTTAAGTTCATATTTTTCACCGCCTCCCACGCCACCTTCGCACCGCCAAAAGGTCCCCGCCCTCTCCGCTTTCCTTCCATTGAAATTAATAAGAGGTGTCTCACTGCGCGGCCTCTTGTGCAATTGGGCAGTATGTTGTGGCAGTGCTTCTACACCCCCTGCATGTACAAAAAGTATTTCAGTAGATTTTGTGCACGTCTGTGTGCTTTAATTTGTGTGAAAATACACATTTTTGTGCGACTTCATTCATAGGAAAAATAAATTGGGTGGGAAAACTTCAGAGCAATCTTTTGAAAGTTAGTGGAGCAATGCATTTTGGGCAATGGTGTTCTACCCTGCTTTTAATTGTCCCCCACATTTATTTATATAGAAAAACAAACGTGTTAACACAATATTGTTAATCAACCAGGTTGTTACTGAAACACTTATAATATAATAGTAGCCTTATGTTTAATTTTTTATTAATGGCAATTCTGATTCCTATGGTTGTTTTCACTACATACTTTGGGATATTGGTGCTATGTCGGATTTGATGAGGGTTGCCAGATTGGAGCAAAAAATCTGAATTTGTCTTTTTTTTGTGGTATCGATGAAGGTATTTGATTGGGTGAGCTGATATAACTTGTATCATTATTATAGGGCTGTGAAACCCATAGCCGAATGGCTTCAGACTGAGAATTTCTCACCATTTATTTACGGAGAGCATTTTCCATTTTTTAGCAGGCAGTGTTCATTTATTTACAGTAGTGTGTTGATTAGTTATTGCTTTCTTCAGTGGAAATACAGAATATGTATAAAAATGCCAAATATACCAAAAGCTAAAATACTATTTATTTAACCATGTTAAATCTGAAACATGAAAACTACAAACATTTAACCAGTTGAAGATAATGAATACATGACAAATATTGAATTAAAAAATATTCCTACAAACGACAAGAGTTAGCTATAACATGAGTATAAACAAAGTGTGTGTGTGTATATGTGTGTTGGTGGGGGTGTGTATGTATGTATCATGGTGTACATTATAATTTCCCATCATAAAATGTATTAAAATACCTTCATCAATACCACAACAACAAAAAATAAAACAGAAAAACCTGTATTTTTTCTCCAATCTGACCACCCTCAGAACATTTGACATAGCCTTGTATAAAATGCATTATAAAAGAAATGGTGTAATGTACACAAACAAGTTGAGCCTTGTATTAAATGCATCAGCTAGAAAATTGTGTAATGTAGGCTCCACGAAATATGTGTTATTAAGAAAATCGTGTAGGCCGACAGGAAAAGGACCTTTCTGACTACAAGTGCACCAGAATCCCAAAGTATTAAGGGAAAAGAAGCATAGAAAACAGTATTGGGGTGAATAAAAAACAAATCAATGTAAGGCTACTATTACATTATAATTACTTAGGTGACAACCTGGTTGATTAACAATATTGTGTTGTTAACACGTTTGTTTTTTATAAACTCAGCAAAAAAAAGAAACATCCCTTTTTCAGGACCCTGTCTATCAAAGATAATTTGTAAAAATCCAAATAACTTCACAGATCTTCATTGTAAAGGGTTTAAACACTGTGTCCCATGCTTGTTCAATGAACATTAAACAATTAATGAACATGCACCTGTGGAACGGTCGTTAAGACACTAACAGCTTACAGACGGTAGGCAATTAAGTTCAGTTGTGAAAACTTAGGACACTAAAGAGGCCTTTCTAATGACTCCGAAAAAACACCAAAAGAAAGATGCCCAGGGTCCCAGCTCATCTGCGTGATGAGGCATGCTGTAAGGAGGCATGAGGATTGCAGATGTGGCCAGGGAAATGAATTGCAATGTCCATACTGTGAGACGCCTAAGACAGCGCTACAGGGAGACAGGACGGACAGCAGATCGTCCTCGCAGTGGCAGACCACGTGTAACAACATCTGCACAGGATCGGTACATCCAAACATCACACCTGCGGGACAGGTACAGGATGGCAACAACAACTGCTGAGTTACACCAGGAACGCACAATCCCTCTTTCAGTGCTCAGACTGTCCGCAATAGTCTGAGAGAGGCTGGACTGAGGGCTTGTAGGTCTGTTGTAAGGTCCTCAACAGACATCACTGGCAGCAATGTCACCTATGGCCACAAACCCACCGTCGCTGGACCAGACAGGACTGGCAAAATGTGCTCTTCACTGACAAGTCGAGGTTTTGTCTCACCAGGACTGATGGTTGGATTCGCGTTTATCGTTGAAGGAATGAGCATTACACCGAGGACTGTACTATGGCGCGGGATCGATTTGGAGGTGGAGGGTCCATCATGGTATGGGCCGGTGTGTCACAGGATCATTGGACTGAGCTTGTTGTCATCCTTCCTCATGTGGTACCATTCCTGCGGGCTCATCCTGACAGCATGACAATGCCACCAATCATACTGCTCATTCTGTGCGTGATTTCCTGCAAGACAGGAATGTCAGTGTTCTGCCATTGCCAGCAAAGAGCCCGGCTCTCAATCCCACTGACCACATCTGGGACCTGTTGGATCGGATGGTGAGGGCTAGGGCCATTCCCCCCAGAAATGCCCGGGAACTTGCAGGTGCCTTGGTGGAAGAGTGGGGTAACATCTCACAACAAGAATTGGCAAATCTGGCGCAATCCATGAGGAGGAGACGCACTGCAGTACTTAAAACCTCTTAGCGCACGGATCCCGTCACCGGGATCAAAATTGACAACATCCTGTGATGTTGTCATCCGCGCCAAATTCAAATGACAAAATCGTAATATTAATGCAGCTGGTGGCCACATCAGATACTGACTGTTACAGTGCCTTGCGAAAGTATTCGGCCCCCTTGAACTTTGCAACCTTTTGCCACATTTCAGGCTTCAAACATAAAGATATAAAACTGTATTTTTTTGTGAAGAATCAACAACAAGTGGGACACAATCAAGAAGTGGAACGACATTTATTGGATATTTCAAACTTTTTTAACAAATCAAAAACTGAAAAATTGGGCGTGCAAAATTATTCAGCCCCCTTAAGTTAATACTTTGTAGCGCCACCTTTTGCTGCGATTACAGCTGTAAGTCGCTTGGGGTATGTCTCTATCAGTTTTGCACATCGAGAGACTGAATTTTTTTCCCATTCCTCCTTGCAAAACAGCTCGAGCTCAGTGAGGTTGGATGGAGAGCATTTGTGAACAGCAGTTTTCAGTTCTTTCCACAGATTCTCGATTGGATTCAGGTCTGACTTGGCCATTCTAACACCTGGATATGTTTATTTTTGAACCATTCCATTGTAGATTTTGCTTTGTGTTTTGGATCATTCTCTTGTTGGAAGACAAATCTCCGTCCCAGTCTCAGGTCTTTTGCAGACTCCATCAGGTTTTCTTCCAGAATGGTCCTGTATTTGGCTCCATCCATCTTCCCATCAATTTTAACCATCTTCCCTGTCCCTGCTGAAGAAAAGCAGGCCCAAACCATGATGCTGCCACCACCATGTTTGACAGTGGGGATGGTGTGTTCAGGGTGATGAGCTGTGTTGCTTTTACGCCAAACATAACGTTTTGCATTGTTGCCAAAAAGTTAAATTTTGGTTTCATCTGACCATGTTTGGTGTGTCTCCCAGGTGGCTTGTGGCAAACTTTAAACAACACTTTTTATGGATATCTTTAAGAAATGGCTTTCTTCTTGCCACTCTTCCATAAAGGCCAGATTTGTGCAATATACGACTGATTGTTGTCCTATGGACAGAGTCTCCCACCTCAGCTGTAGATCTCTGCAGTTCATCCAGAGTGATCATGGGCCTCTTGGCTGTATCTCTGATCAGTCTTCTCCTTGTATGAGCTGAACGTTTAGAGGGACGGCCAGGTCTTGGTAGATTTGCAGTGGTCTGATACTCCTTCTATTTCAATATTATCGCTTGCACAGTGCTCCTTGGGATGTTTAAAGCTTGGGAAATCTTTTTGTATCCAAATCCGGCTTTAAACTTCTTCACAACAGTATCTCGGACCTGCCTGGTGTGTTCCTTGTTCTTCATGATGCTCTCTGCGCTTTTAACGGACCTCTGAGACTATCACAGTGCAGGTGCATTTATACGGAGACTTGATCACACACAGGTGGATTGTATTTATCATCATTAGTCATTTAGGTCAACATTGGATCATTCAGAGATCCTCACTGAACTTCTGGAGAGAGTTTGCTGCACTGAAAGTAAAGGGGCTGAATAATTTTGCACGCCCAATTTTTCAGTTTTTGATTTGTTAAAAAAGTTTGAAATATCCAATAAATGTCGTTCCACTTCATGATTGTGTCCCACTTGTTGTTGATTCTTCACAGAAAATACAGTTTTATATCTTTATGTTTGAAGCCTGAAATGTGGCAAAAGGTTGCAAAGTTCAAGGGGGCCGAATACTTTCGCAAGGCACTGTACTTTAGATTTTTACCCCCCTTTGTTCAGGGACACATTATTCCATTTCTGTTAGTCACATGTCTGTGGAACTTGTTCAGTTTATGTCTCAGTTGTTGAATCTTGTTATGTTCATACAAATATTTAGTTCGTTTGTAAATAAATGTGGCAAAAAAAAAAAGGCAGGGTAGAACACCGTTGCCCATCATGCATTGCTCAAATAACTTTCAAAAGATTGTACTGAAGTTTGCCCTCCCCCAAAAAGTAATTTCCTATGAATTCAGTCAAACAAAATTGCACAAAATCTGCCTAAATACTTTTTGTACATATTTGCATGAAAGAAATTGTGTTTAAAAGGGATACAACTTCTCTGCCACTGGAGCACCAGAGACACATCCCAGATGGCACACTATTCCCTTAATAGTGCACTTCTCCAGACCAGGGCCTGTAGGGATGCCCATAGGGCTCTGTTCGACTGTAGTACACCACTATAGGGAATAGGGTGCCATTTGGGATGCTTTTTGTCCCTGGGCTCAACTGGAATATGGATGGTCACATTGTTCCCCAGAGAATAGATACAGTGACTTCAGAAAGTATTCACCACTTGACTTATTCCACATTTTCTTGTTACAGCCTGAATTCAAAACTTTTCTTTTGGATTCCCCTCACCCATTTTTACACAACACCCCATAATGACTAAGTGTAAACAAGTTTTTAGAAATGTTTGCACATTTATTGAAAATGAATTACGATAATATCTAATTCACATAAATATTCACACCCCTGAGTCAATACATGTTACAATCATCTTTGGCAGTGATTACAGCTGTGAGTATTTCTGGGTAAGTCTCGAAGAGCTTTGCACATCTGTATAGTTCAATATTTGCCCATTATTCTTTTCAAAATTCTTCTTGACTTTCAAACCGATTTCAGTCAACTGTAGCTGCTCTGCTCAGACTTCAAACGCATCATCGGCATGTCATGTGTTTCTGCCATGCTATGTTGTTGTCTTAAGTCTCTCTTTATGTAGTGTTGTCTCTCTTGTCATGATGTGTGTTCTGTCCTATATTTTAATTTATTTTGAATCCCAGGCCCCCGTCCCCACAGGAGGCCTTTTGCCTTTTGGTAGGCCATCATTGTAAATAAGAATTTGTTCTTAACTGACTTGCCTAGTTATAAAATTAAGGTAAAAAAAAATAATACAAAGTTTGAGCCAAATTATGCCTCATTCAAGGTTCTTCATGGGATGTGTGAAGTGGTATGAATCTGGGAGAACATATGCTACAATCCCACCCCTGAATCAAAATATAAATAAACAATATGACAATCTGCATACACATGTTCTTATTTTGTATCAGTTTTAAACATTTATTTTGAATTATATTGTGACAATTGTTCTTAAAAACAAACAAGGTAATAAGAAATAATCACCAGAAGATCAGACATACGGACAACGAAACAATAACTGCTGCACATACAGCATGAAAAACAACCCCCACATGAAGGTAAGAGACAACACAGAATGATGCCTTTAAAACAAGACCAGAACGCTTAGAACAGAACAGTAACAACCATGTGAACAAGAAGACAGTAACAACCATGTGAACAAGACGACAGTAACAACCATGTGAACAA
Organism: Oncorhynchus mykiss; assembly: GCF_013265735.2. Classification (NCBI taxonomy): domain Eukaryota; kingdom Metazoa; phylum Chordata; class Actinopteri; order Salmoniformes; family Salmonidae; genus Oncorhynchus; species Oncorhynchus mykiss. The sequence goes on along the minus strand of NC_048565.1, from coordinate 1,599,638 downwards.
GACGACAGTAACAACCATGTGAACAAGACGACAGTAACAACCATGTGAACAAGACGACAGTAACAACCATGTGAACAAGACGACAGTAACAACCATGTGAACAAGACGACAGTAACAACCATGTGAACAAGACGACAGTAACAACCATGTGAACAAAACGACAGTAACAACCATGTGAACAAGACGACAGTAACAACCATGTGAACAAGACGACAGTAACAACCATGTGAACAAGACGACAGTAACAACCATGTGAACAAGACGACAGTAACAACCATGTGAACAAGACGACAGTAACAACCATGTGAACAAGACGACAGTAACAACCATGTGAACAAAACGACAGTAACAACCATGTGAACAAGATGACAGTAACAACCATGTGAACAAAACAACAGTAACAACCATGTGAACAAGACGACAGTAACAACCATGTGAACAAGACGACAGTAACAACCATATGAAATGTAACAGGGAAAGAGTTACAACCATGTATGCATCCTAAATGGCACCCTTTTTCACAGAACTAGAACTACACTTCTATGCCCTATTCCCTATATAATGCACTTCTTTTGATAAGAACTCTGGTTAAAAGTAGTGCACTATATAGACCAGACATATGCAACCTTGGTCCCAGAGGGCATCAGCCACTTCATGTTTTTGATTGAAACAAACTGGAAGACCAGGTGTGATGAATTTAGGTAATCACTGATCAATTAACTCATTAGCTTAGTGTGGTGTCTAGTTGGAATAAAATCCTGCAGTACCTGCAGAACTCCAGCAACAGGGTTGTCTACCCCTGGTGTGTAGGGTCCAGGAACAGGGTTGTCTACCCCTGGTGTTTAGGGTCCAGGAACAGGGTTGTCTACCCCTGGTGTGTAGGGTCCAGGAACAGGGTTGGTGACAGAGACAGAGGGAACCTGGCAACAGAGACAGAGGGAACAGAGACAGAGGGAACAGAGACAGAGGGAACAGAGACAGACTAACCTGGGAACAGAGACAGACTAACCTGGGAACAGAGACAGACTAACCTGGGAACAGAGACAGACTAACCTGGGAACAGAGACAGACTAACCTGGGAACAGAGACAGACTAACCTGGGAACAGAGACAGAGGGAACAGAGACAGAGGGAACAGAGACAGAGGGAACAGAGACAGAGGGAACAGAGACAGACTAACCTGGGAACAGAGACAGACTAACCTGGGAACAGAGACAGACTAACCTGGGAACAGAGACAGACTAACCTGGGAACAGAGACAGACTAACCTGGGAACAGAGACAGAGGGAACAGAGACAGACTAACCTGGGAACAGAGACAGAGGGAACAGAGACAGACTAACCTGGGAACAGAGACAGACTAACCTGGGAACAGAGACAGACTAACCTGGGAACAGAGACAGACTAACCTGGGAACAGAGACAGACTAACCTGGGAACAGAGACAGACTAACCTGGGAACAGAGACAGACTAACCTGGGAACAGAGACAGAGGGAACAGAGACAAACTAACCTGGGAACAGAGACAGACTAACCTGGGAACAGAGACAGAGGAAACAGAGACAGACTAACCTGGGAACAGAGACAGACTAACCTGGGAACAGAGACAGACTAACCTGGGAACAGAGACAGACTAACCTGGGAACAGAGACAGACTAACCTGGGAACAGAGACAGACTAACCTGGGAACAGAGACAGACTAACCTGGGAACAGAGACAGAGGGAACAGAGACAAACTAACCTGGGAACAGAGACAGACTAACCTGGGAACAGAGACAGAGGGAACAGAGACAGACTAACCTGGGAACAGAGACAGAGGGAACAGAGACAGACTAACCTGGGAACAGAGACAGACTAACCTGGGAACAGAGACAGACTAACCTGGGAACAGAGACAGACTAACCTGGGAACAGAGACAGACTAACCTGGGAACAGAGACAGAGGGAACAGAGACAAACTAACCTGGGAACAGAGACAGACTAACCTGGGAACAGAGACAGAGGGAACAGAGACAGACTAACCTGGGAACAGAGACAGACTAACCTGGGAACAGAGACAGACTAACCTGGGAACAGAGACAGACTAACCTGGGAACAGAGACAGACTAACCTGGGAACAGAGACAGACTAACCTGGGAACAGAGACAGACTAACCTGGGAACAGAGACAGACTAACCTGGGAACAGAGACAGACTAACCTGGGAACAGAGACAGACTAACCTGGGAACAGAGACAGACTAACCTGGGAACAGAGACAGACTAACCTGGGAACAGAGACAGACTAACCTGGGAACAGAGACAGAGGGAACAGAGACAGACTAACCTGGGAACAGAGACAGACTAACCTGGGAACAGAGACAGAGGGAACAGAGACAGACTAACCTGGGAACAGAGACAGACTAACCTGGGAACAGAGACAGACTAACCTGGGAACAGAGACAGACTAACCTGGGAACAGAGACAGACTAACCTGGGAACAGAGGCAGAGGGAACAGAGACAGACTAACCTGGGAACAGAGACAGACTAACCTGGGAACAGAGACAGAGGGAACAGAGACAGACTAACCTGGGAACAGAGACAGACTAACCTGGGAACAGAGACAGACTAACCTGGGAACAGAGACAGACTAACCTGGGAACAGAGACAGACTAACCTGGGAACAGAGACAGACTAACCTGGGAACAGAGACAGACTAACCTGGGAACAGAGACAGACTAACCTGGGAACAGAGACAGACTAACCTGGGAACAGAGACAGAGGGAACAGAGACAAACTAACCTGGGAACAGAGACAGACTAACCTGGGAACAGAGACAGAGGGAACAGAGACAGACTAACCTGGGAACAGAGACAGAGGAAACAGAGACAGACTAACCTGGGAACAGAGACAGACTAACCTGGGAACAGAGACAGACTAACCTGGGAACAGAGACAGACTAACCTGGGAACAGAGACAGACTAACCTGGGAACAGAGACAGACTAACCTGGGAACAGAGACAAAGAAATGTACCACTGCATCGTGTCTGTTTAAAAAACATTAAGAAAAACGATTCATTTATTTGTTATCCTTCTCAATTAACTGAACAATATGATGAACATGTATGAAGAAATATATTTAATTAATCCAGTGTTAAGGCACACTTCCTGGCACATAAAGGAACATTTGATAAAAGGCTGGTCTGATTTATGAAAAGACAAAGGCAGCAAACAGTCGTTTTAAAAACATCAAGAAAACCATAGACTGCTTAAAACGTCCCTGCAATTCAGGAACAAGCACTTCCTTTGTGTGTATTTGGCTTAAAGAGAGCATCACAATATGGACACTGACAACACTTTTGAGATGGTTTAACTTCATCTAAACTTAATAATATAATAACGTTGAGTAACAAAAGATTTGGCTTTGGTATGGTTGCAATTAACTCTTCCATGTCAATATTCTACAACAAGACAAAGAGCATAGGAACATTTTTGTTGTTGTTGTAAGAATGTCATACAGAATTACCCATTTTACATCAACTGTGAAAAGGAAAACATCATTCAAAAATAGTTTTAAATCCACTTCTTGGTGTATTTTATGACTTGTTACAGAGTTCTCTGCATATTGGAATGTGACAGTGGATTACATTGAGGTTAAAGTAGGAAAACTACCGCAGCGATAATCTCAATAGCGCTAACTAAGTAACTTTTAGTTCTCAATGGTACCCTATTCCCAATGAGTCCTGGTCAAATATAGGTCACTATACAGAGAATAGGGTGCCATTTGGGACACAATAACAGGTAACTCATAGGGCCCGGGAAGACACAAGCAAGGAAGCAAAACAACGAAACTAAATCTAACTTCTTTAGGAAAACAGCCCTAATGTTGGAAACAAACATCATTATGTTTTCATCCAGAGTCACGTTGATTTATTTTCAAGCATACTGTTAAAGGCACATTGCTTCTGAAAAGCAGACTTCTAAACAAGCAGGTAGCATTGGCTGCATCAAGCCCTGCATCAAGCCCTGCATCAAGCCCTGCATCAAGCCCTGCATCAAGTCCTGCTCACAGTACATTAAGGAGGAACACTGAAAGGCAGGAACCTAAGCGGTTAAGCGTGTTGAGCCAGTAACCGAAAGGTCGCTGGCTCGAATTGTTGTCCAGAGTTGTCCAGGGTCGCCATCATTAATGGCTGATATCCCAGGCCTTGACCACACTCTGAGGCTGTGTCTCAGGAGGAGTTGTCCAGGGTCTCCATCATTAATGGCTGATATCCCAGGCCTTGACCACACTCTGAGGCTGTGTCTCACGGGGAGTTGTCCAGGGTCACCATCATTAATGGCTAATATCCCAGGCCTTGACCACACTCTGAGGATGTGTCTCAGGGGGATGTGCAAAAAAATACATTTCCAATTCACATGTGTAATAATACAGTCTTGTACATGTGTGAAATAGAAGAAATAAACCCCCAGCTAATTATTCTTATTAACAAGATTGAAGAGCAACGGCACTTTGGTACACAGTCAATAGGTTACCAGGCTGAGGGGATGGATACGAAGCAGAACAGCAGCTCTGTGCTTCCCTTCCTATCAGAGACAAGAAATCATTCCAAACACACTGATAACAGAAAGCCTGTGTGGTCTTGCTCTCTGGTTTCAAACAAACCCTTCCAGTATTCACATAACGGACAGCTTTCTTCCCAAAATGATAATACACACAGAAAATCCAGTTGTATAAACTCTACTCTGAATGTTTTGTATTTTTATATAAAGGCCCAGTGCAGTCAAAAACGTGATTTCCCTGTGTTTTACCAGCCAGTTTAATAGGTACAACACCATGTTCACAAAAGTGGATCACAACGCCGGATCCAGTATGTCAGAAACGGCTGCCCTCCTGGGCTTTTCACACATGACAGTGTCTAGGGTTTACCAAGAATGGTGCGACTAACAAAAACATCCAGTCAGCGACAGTCCTGTGGGTGAAAACAGCTCGTTGATGAGAGGTCGAAGAAGAACCGTGCAAGCTAACAGGCGGGCCACAAACAGACCATTAACGACACAGTACAACAGTGGTGTGCAGAACAGCATCTCGGAAACGCACAACTCGTCGGCCTTTGTCACGGATGGTTCTATTGCAACACCGGGTTCTACTCCCATCAGATAAAAACAAGAAGAAGAGGTTCCAGTGGGCAACAACACTGGACAATTTGAGGAGTGGAAACATCGCCTGGTCCGTCGAAACACGATTTCTGTAGCGTCATGCTCATGGCAGAGTCAGCATCCTGCCTGGTCTCAATGGTACAAGATGGCGCTGTTGGGAATGTTTTGCTTGCACACATTTAGGTCCCTTGATACCAATTGAGCAAGGATTGAAGGCCACAGCATGTGAACATTGTTGCTGTCCAAACCCAATAGAGTACCTTTGGGATGAGAAGGAGCAGGCCGCTGGCAGCATGAACGTACCGTTGTCCAATCAGCAGCAACTATGCGATGCCATCATCTCAGCATGGGCCAACATCCCTGTGGAATGTTTCCAACATCTTTTAGAATCCATGCCCACAAAGACACAAAGTTCTGGAGGCAAAGGGGGGTCCGACTCGGTACTAAATGGGTGTACCCAATAAACTGTCCAGTGAGTGTATATTTCCATACTATGATATTGGAATAATACTGTGAAATTGTGAAAATCATAATAATGCCCTTTTAGTGTAAAAGCTGTTTGAAAAGACCGCCTCAAATTTCAGCCTGTTTGGTGGGATGTCGTTTTGACCTGCCTGGTGACATCACCATGCGGTAAATGAGTTAACAGACCAATAAGAAAGAGTTCTAGTATTCCCCTCCCCACTCAAACCACTCCCAGACAGTCCTAGCTAAATTCTTGCTTGAGAAATTGATATGTTTCTTTTTGACCCTTTTAATTGAAAACAATCAGTTACGGTAGTTAATTGTTACCCAGAAATGATTTGATATGGAGATGAAAGCGGCTGCTATTGGACCTATAACATAAAACATCTAAATGTACATGAATAATGATGATAATAACTTTGATAAAATAAATCCTCTTGAAAAATAGAATTCAATAGAGCTATCATGTAAATCTGAGAAGAACAATACATAGATATTAAGGCTATAATACATCATAGAGAGGTGGTTTGGAGCCACACGTTTTCTTTAGGACAGGTAGGCGTGGCCTGGGGGTGTTCTGGTCTGTCTGTAGGAGGGAGGAGCCTGTGGTCAGGTGGTCTGTGTGGCGTAGTGTCATGGTTCTCATAGTTCCGTCTGTAGGCTGCAGACTGGGAACCACCAGCAGGGGGCAGAGTCAGTTGGATGGTCTCTGACTGGGTTGTGGTCAGAAGGGGTGTGGAGGTGATAAAGCTGGACAGATTTAGGTCCGAGGGATCAAGAAGAGTAATGTCCTGACAGTCATTGTCCTGGGTGAGAGGAGCCTGAAGGTAATCAGGCCCGTCCCCTGTTCCAGCCATACTCCCAGGCCCTGTTCCAGCCATACTCCTAGCCCCTGCTCCAGCCATACTCCCAGCCCTTGTTCCAGCCATACTCCCAGGCCCTGTTCCAGCCATACTCCCAGCCCCTGTTCCAGCCATACTCCCAGCCCCTGTTCCAGCCATACTCCCAGCCCCTGCTCCAGCCATACTCCCAGCTCCAGCCATACTCCTAGCCCCTGCTCCAGCCATACTCCCAGCCCCTGTTCCAGCCATACTCCCAGCCCCTGTTCCAGCCATACTCCCAGCCCCTGTTCCAGCCATACTCCCAGCCCCTGTTCCAGCCATACTCCCAGCCCCTGCTCCAGCCATACTCCCGGCCCCTGCTCCAGCCATAAACCCTGCCTCAGGCCGAGGAGCTTCTTTGGCTTTGGTATACGGCAGAGTATCAGTCTCTGTGGAGGCCAGTGTGTACTGATCATCATCTTCAAGCCTCCTCTGACTGTCTCCAGGACTGCCAGAGCCCCAGCCCTTCCCCTGATCCTTCCCAGCCTCATCCCCCCGTAAGGACAGGTCCAGACGGCCCTCAGGACTCTTGGCCGGGCCCCTGGTGAAGCTGTACTGGTTCTGTGTGGAAGTGGCCCTGTGGCTGCAGTCTTTAGTCAAGGGTCCAGTGAAGGAAAGTGAAGACAGGAAGGGCGGTCTGAGATGCAGAAGTGACCCGGCCTGGACTCGGCTGAGACTGAGGATGTTTCTACGGGTGTCACTGGGCAGTTTGTCCAGCTGCCTGCCGACCTGGACTGGAGTGGGGAACAGAGAGCTCTGACACGCCCTGTAGAAGTATCTGAATGGAGAGCGAGAGAAAGGAGAGGAGAAATGAGTCAGGGTGAGCCCTAAATGAAACCATACTCTCTATATAGTGCACTACTGAATAGAGCCCTATGGGCTGGCTACTTTTGAATAGAGCCCCATGGGCTGGCTACTTTTGAATAGAGCTCTATGGGTTGGCTACTTTTGAATAGAGCCCTATGGGTTGGCTACTTTTGAAGAGCCCAGTCGGCAAACTACTTTTGAATAGAGCTCTATGGGTTGGCTACTTTTGATGAGCCCTGTTGGCTGGCTACTTTTGAAGAGCCCTGTTGGCTGGCTACTTTTGAAGAGCCCTGTGGGCTGGCTACTTTTGAAGAGCCCTGTGGGCTGGCTACTTTTGAAGAGCCCTGTGGGCTGGCTACTTTTGAAGAGCCCTGTGGGCTGGCTACTTTTGAAGAGCCCTGTGGGCTGGCTACTTTTGAAGAGCCCTGTGGGCTGGCTACTTTTGAAGAGCCCTGTGGGCTGGCTGCCATTAGGGACACAGTCCCAGACCAGACAGACCAGACCAAACAGACCACCATAGTCCCCGTGCCCAAGAACACTAAGGTAACCTGCCTTAGTGTCTGTAGTCATGAAGTGCTTTGAAAGGCTGGTCATGGCTCACATCAACACCATTTTCCCAAAAACCCTAGACCCACTCCAATTTGCATACCACCCAAACAGATCCACAGATGATGCAGTCTCTATTGCACTCTACACTGCCCTTTCACACCTGGACAAAAAGAACACATACAGTTGAAGTGGGAAGTTTACATACACTTAGGTTGGAGTCACTTCTTCACCTGCATTGCTTGCTGTTTGGGGTTTTAGGCTGGGTTTCTGTACAGCACTTTGAGATATCAGCTGATGTACGAAGGGCTATATAAAATAAATTTGATTGATTTGATTGATTAAAACTTGTGTTTCAACCACTCCACAAATTTCTTGTTAACAAACTATAGTTTTGGCAAGTCAGTTAGGACATCTACTTTGTTCATGACACAAAAATTGTTTACAGACAGATTATTTCACTTATAATTCACTGTATCACAATGGGTGGGTCAGAATACACTACACTAAGTTGACTGTGCCTTGAAATAGCTTGGAAAATTCCAGAAAATTATGTCATGGCTTTAGAAGCTTCTGATATTTGACATAATTTGAGTCAATTGGAGGTGTACCTGTGGATGTATTTCAAGGCCTACCTTCAAACTCAGTGCATCTTTGATTGACATCATGGGAAAATCAAAAGAAATCAGCCAAGACCTCAGAAAATAAATTGTAGACTTCCACAAGACTGGTTCATCCGTGGGAGCAATTTCCAAATGCCTGAAGGTACCACATTCATCTGTACAAACCATAGTACACAAGTATAAACACCATGGGACCATGCAGCCTTCATAACACTCAGGAGAGAGATGCGTTCTGTCTCCTAGAGATGAATGTACTTTGGTGCGAAAGGTGCAAATCAATCCCAGAACAACAGCAAAGGACCTTGTGAAGATGCTGGAGGAAACAGGTACAAAAGTATCTATATCCACAGTAAACCGAGTCCTACATCAACATAACCTGAAAGGCCACTCAGCAAGGAAGAAGCCACTGCTCCAAAACCGCCATAAAAAGTCAGACTACGGTTTGCAACTGCACATGGGGACAAAGATCGTACTTTTTGGAGAAATGTCCTCTGGTCTGATGAAACAAAAATAGAACTGTTTGTCCATAATTACCATTGTTATGTTTGGAGGAAAAAGGGGGAGGCTTGCAAGCCGAAGAACACCATCCCAAACGTGAAGCACGAGGGTGGCAGCATCATGTTGTAGGGGTGCGTTGCTGCAGGAGGGACTGGTGCACTTCACAAAATAGATGGCATCTTGAGGAAGGAACATTATGTGGATATATTGAAGCAACATCCCAAGACAGTTAGAAAGTTAAAGCTTGGTCGCGAATGGGTCTTCCAAATGGACAATGACCCCAAGCATACTTCCAAAATGGCTTAACGACAATTAAGTCAAGGTATTGGAGTGGCCATTACAAAGCCCTGACCTCAATCCTATAGAACATTTGTGGGCAGAACTGAAAAAGTGTGTGCGAGCAAGGAGGCCTACAAACCTGACTAAGTTACACCAGTTCTGTCAAGAGGAATGGGCCAAAATTCACCCAACTTATTGTGGGGAGCTTGTGGAAGGCTACCCAAAATGTTTGACCCAAGTTAAGCAATTTAAAGGCAATGCTACCAAATACTAATTTAGTTTACATAAACTTCTGACCCACTGGGAATGTGAGGAAAGAAATTAAAGCTGAAATAAATAGTTCTCTCTACTATTATTCTGACATTTCACATTCTTAAAATAAAGTGGTGATCCTAACTGACCTAGGACCGGGAATTTTTACTAGGATTAAATGTCAGGAATTGTGAAAAACTGAGTTTAAATGCATTTGGCTAAGGTGTATGTAAACATTGACTACAGCTCAGCGTTCAACACCATATTGCCCTCAAAGTTCATCAATAAGCTAAGGTCCATGGGACGAAACACCTCCCTCTGCAACTGGATCCTGGACTTCCTGACGGGCCGCCCCCAGGTGGTGAGGGTAGGTAGCAACACATCTGCCACGCTGATCCTCAACACTGGGGCCCTCGGGTGTGTGCTCAGTCCCCTCCTGTACTTCCTGTTCACTCATGACTGCATGGCCGGGAACGACTACAACACCATCATCAAGTTTGCCAATGACACAACAGTGGTAGGCCTGATCCCCAAGAAACTATCATGGTCCAAACACACCAAGACAGACAGTCGTGAAGAGGGCATGAGAACACCTTTTCCCCCTCAGGAGACTGAAAAGATTGGCGTGGGTCACATCCCCAAAAGGTTCTATACATAGAGAGCATGCTGACTGGTTGCCTGGTATGGCAACAGCTCGGCCTCCGACCGCAAGGCACTTCAGAGGGTAGTGCGAACGGCCCAGTACATCACTGGGGCTAAGCTGTTTGCCATCCAGGACCTCTATACCAGGCGGTGTCAGAGGAAGGGCCTAAAAATGTTCAAAGACTCCAGCCAACTTCTCTCTGCTACCGCATATCAAGCAGTACCGGAGCGCCAAGTCCAGGTTCCATAAGACTCCTGAACAGCCAATCAAATGGCCTCAACCCCCCCTTTTACTGCAACTCTGTTTTTTTTCTTCTTTTTTGTTGTTAAATTTTACCCCATTTTTCTCCCCAATTTCATGGTATCCAATTGTTTTTGGTAGCTACTATCTTGTCTCATCGCTACAACTCCCGTACGGGAGAGACGAAGGTTGAAAGTCATGCGTCCTCCGATACACAACCCAACCAAGCCGCACTGCTTCTTAACACAGCGCGCATCCAACCCGGAAGCCAGCCGCACCAATGTGTCGGAGGAAACACTGTGCACCTGGCAACCTTGGTTAGCGCGCACTGCGCCCGGCCCGCCACAGGAGTCTCTGGTGCGCGATGAGACAAGGATATCCCTACCGGCCAAACCCTCCCTAACCCGGACGACGCTAGGCCAATTGTGCGTCGCCCCACGGACCTCCCGGTCGCGGCCGGTTACAGGCACAGCTGGCGTTGCAGTACAGCGCCACCCGGGAGGCCCTCTCTGTTAATAATTATTATTTACAACCCTCCCATTATTTCTATTTCTACTTTGCACATTCTTCTACTGTAAATCAACCATTCCAGTGTTTTACTTACTATATTATATTTACTTTGCCACCATGGCCATTTTTTTTGCCTTTACCTCCCTTCTCACCTCATTTGCTCACATCGTATATAGACTTATTTTTCTGTATTATTAACTGTATGTTTGTAACTCTGTGTTGTTTGTGTCGAACTGCTTTGCTTTATCTTGGCCAGGTCACAGTTGTAAATGAGAACTTGTTCTCAACTGGCCTACCTGGTTAAATAAAGATGTTCTCAACTTGCCTACCTGGTTAAATAAAGGTGAAATTAAATAAAAAAAAAATTATCTACGCAGTCACTAACTCTACCTACATTACCTCGACTAACCGGTGACTTTAACTCTACCTACATTACCTCGACTAACCGGTGACTTTAACTCTACCTACATTACCTCGACTAACCGGTGACTTTAACTCTACCTACATTACCTCGACTAACCGGTGACTTTAACTCTACCTACATTACCTCGACTAACCGGTGACTTTAACTCAACCTACATTACCTCGACTAACCAGCGACTTTAACTCTACCTACATTACCTCGACTAACCGGTGACTTTAACTCTACCTACATTACCTCGACTAACCGGTGACTTTAACTCTACCTACATTACCTCGACTAACCGGTGACTTTAACTCTACCTACATTACCTCGACTAACCGGTGACTTTAACTCTACCTACATTACCTCGACTAACCGGTGACTTTAACTCTACCTACATTACCTCGACTAACCGGTGACTTTAACTCTACCTACATTACCTCGACTAACCGGTGACTTTAACTCTACCTACATTACCTCGACTAACCGGTGACTTTAACTCTACCTACATTACCTCGACTAACCGGTGACTTTAACTCTAACTACATTACCTCGACTAACCGTTGACTTTAACTCTACCTACATTACCTCGACTAACCGGTGACTTTAACTCTACCTACATTACCTCGACTAACCGGTGACTTTAACTCTACCTACATTACCTCGACTAACCGGTGACTTTAACTCTACCTACATTACCTCAACTAACCGTTGACTTTAACTCTACCTACATTACCTCGACTAACCGGTGACTTTAACTCTACCTACATTACCTCGACTATTGTTATTTTACTGCAGCTGTTATTTGTTACTTTTCTTTTCAATTTCTTTACACTTATTTTTCTTTAAACTGCATTGTTGGTTAAGGGCTTCTCAATAAGCATTTCACTGTGAGGTCTACTACACCTGTTGTATTCAGCATTTCACTGTGAGGTCTACTACACCTGTTGTATTCAGCATTTCACTGTAAGGTCTACTACACCTGTTGTATTCAGCATTTCACTGTGAGGTCTACTACACCTGTTGTATTCAGCATTTCACTGTAAGGTCTACTACACCTGTTGTATTCAGCATTTCACTGTAAGGTCTACTACACCTGTTGTATTCAGCATTTCACTGTGAGGTCTACTACACCTGTTGTATTCAGCATTTCACTGTAAGGTCTACTACACCTGTTGTATTCAGCATTTCACTGTGAGGTCTACTACACCTGTTGTATTCAGCATTTCACTGTAAGTTCTACTACACCTGTTGTATTCAGCATTTCACTGTGAGGTCTACTACACCTGTTGTATTCAGCATTTCACTGTGAGGTCTACTACACCTGTTGTATTCAGCATTTCACTGTAAGGTCTACTACACCTGTTGTATTCAGCATTTCACTGTGAGGTCTACTACACCTGTTGTATTCAGCATTTCACTGTAAGGTCTACTACACCTGTTGTATTCAGCATTTCACTGTGAGGTCTACTACACCTGTTGTATTCAGCATTTCACTGTGAGGTCTACTACACCTGTTGTATTCAGCATTTCACTGTAAGGTCTACTACACCTGTTGTATTCAGCATTTCACTGTAAGGTCTACTACACCTGTTGTATTCAGCATTTCACTGTAAGGTCTACTACACCTGTTGTATTCAGCATTTCACTGTGAGGTCTACTACACCTGTTGTATTCAGCATTTCACTGTAAGGTCTACTACACCTGTTGTATTCAGCATTTCACTGTAAGGTCTACTACACCTGTTGTATTCAGCATTTCACTGTAAGGTCTACTACACCTGTTGTATTCAGCATTTCACTGTAAGGTCTACTAAACCTGTTGTATTCAGCATTTCACTGTAAGGTCTACTACACCTGTTGTATTCAGCATTTCACTGTAAGGTCTACTACACCTGTTGTATTCAGCATTTCACTGTAAGTTCTACTACACCTGTTGTATTCAGCATTTCACTGTGAGGTCTACTACACCTGTTGTATTCAGCATTTCACTGTGAGGTCTACTACACCTGTTGTATTCAGCATTTCACTGTAAGGTCTACTACACCTGTTGTATTCAGCATTTCACTGTGAGGTCTACTACACCTGTTGTATTCAGCATTTCACTGTAAGGTCTACTACACCTGTTGTATTCAGCATTTCACTGTGAGGTCTACTACACCTGTTGTATTCAGCATTTCACTGTGAGGTCTACTACACCTGTTGTATTCAGCATTTCACTGTAAGGTCTACTACACCTGTTGTATTCAGCATTTCACTGTAAGGTCTACTACACCTGTTGTATTCAGCATTTCACTGTAAGGTCTACTACACCTGTTGTATTCAGCATTTCACTGTGAGGTCTACTACACCTGTTGTATTCAGCATTTCACTGTGAGGTCTACTACACCTGTTGTATTCAGCATTTCACTGTAAGGTCTACTACACCTGTTGTATTCAGCATTTCACTGTAAGGTCTACTACACCTGTTGTATTCAGCATTTCACTGTGAGGTCTACTACACCTGTTGTATTCAGCATTTCACTGTAAGGTCTACTACACCTGTTGTATTCAGCATTTCACTGTGAGGTCTACTACACCTGTTGTATTCAGCATTTCACTGTAAGTTCTACTACACCTGTTGTATTCAGCATTTCACTGTGAGGTCTACTACACCTGTTGTATTCAGCATTTCACTGTGAGGTCTACTACACCTGTTGTATTCAGCATTTCACTGTAAGGTCTACTACACCTGTTGTATTCAGCATTTCACTGTGAGGTCTACTACACCTGTTGTATTCAGCATTTCACTGTAAGGTCTACTACACCTGTTGTATTCAGCATTTCACTGTGAGGTCTACTACACCTGTTGTATTCAGCATTTCACTGTGAGGTCTACTACACCTGTTGTATTCAGCATTTCACTGTAAGGTCTACTACACCTGTTGTATTCAGCATTTCACTGTAAGGTCTACTACACCTGTTGTATTCAGCATTTCACTGTAAGGTCTACTAAACCTGTTGTATTCAGCATTTCACTGTAAGGTCTACTACACCTGTTGTATTCAGCATTTCACTGTAAGGTCTACTACACCTGTTGTATTCAGCATTTCACTGTAAGGTCTACTACACCTGTTGTATTCAGCATTTCACTGTAAGGTCTACTACACCTGTTGTATTCAGCATTTCACTGTAAGGTCTACTAAACCTGTTGTATTCAGCATTTCACTGTAAGGTCTACTACACCTGTTGTATTCAGCATTTCACTGTAAGGTCTACTACACCTGTTGTATTCAGCATTTCACTGTAAGGTCTACTACACCTGTTGTATTCAGCATTTCACTGTGAGGTCTACTAAACCTGTTGTATTCAGCATTGCACTGTAAGGTCTACTACACCTGTTGTATTCAGCATTTCACTGTGAGGTCTACTACACCTGTTGTATTCAGCATTTCACTGTAAGGTCTACTACACCTGTTGTATTCAGCATTTCACTGTAAGGTCTACTACACCTGTTGTATTCAGCATTTCACTGTAAGGTCTACTACACCTGTTGTATTCAGCATTTCACTGTGAGGTCTACTACACCTGTTGTATTCAGCATTTCACTGTAAGGTCTACTACAACTGTTGTATTTAGCAGTTCACTAAGGTCTACTACACCTGTTGTATTCAGCATTTCACTGTGAGGTCTACTACACCTGTTGTATTCAGCATTTCACTGTAAGGTCTACTACACCTGTTGTATTTGGCACGTGACAAATAACATTTGATTTGACACAGAGACAGACACACCAGACGGCGCACTGCGATAGAAATACCAGCTCCTTGGAATAAACATGAAAGGCTATAATTAATAACAGAGGACTCTTAAACAACAACCTACACATGCACATCCCACACGTTCTCTCTCTCATACACACTCACACACCTCCCCCTTACTAACCTGGGCAGCAGGGCGGCTACAGGAGTGATGACACAGAGCAGGTAGAAGACCGGTTCCCCCAGCAGTCTCTGCATGGTCCAGTAAGGGTTGGAGGGGGAGTAGCATGTGGGACAGGAAGCGTTGTAACACAGAGCCACAGTAAAGAACAGACCCACACTGAAGGTGATGGACACCCAGTTCATCCACGTCTGGAGGGAAAAAGAGGGGAGAGGAGGAAGAGCAGGGAGAGGAGGGAGAGGACATAAGAGGAGGAAGATGAGGGGAGAGGAGGAAGAGGAAGAAGATTAGGGGAGAGGAGGAAGAAGAGGGAGAAGAGGGAGAAGACAGGAGAGGAGGGAAAGACAGGAGAGGAGGGAAAGACAGGAGAGGAGGGAAAGACAGGAGAGGAGGGAAAGACAGGAGAGGAGAGAAAGACAGGAGAGGAGGGAGAAGACAGGAGAGGAGGGAGAAGACAGGAGAGGAGGGAGAAGACAGGAGAGGAGGAAGAAGACAGGAGAGGAGGGAGAAGACAGGAGAGGAGGAAGAAGACAGGAGAGGAGGGAGAAGACAGGAGAGGAGGAAGCGGAGGAATAGAGGAGCGGAAGAACAGAGGAGAGAAAGAGGAGGAAGAGGGGAGAGGAACAAACGGAATTAGAGACTCAAAGCCAGATGAGTACACAGGACGCCAAACCACTGACTGACTAACCACCTACCTAGGATCGGTTCAAAGCGGCACGGAGTGTGACGCGGTGCAGTGTGACGCGGTGCAGAGTGACCCGGTGCAGAGTGACCCGGTGCCGAGCGACCCGGTGCCGAGCGACCCGGTGCAGAGCGACCCGGTGCAGAGCGACCCGGTGCAGAGCGACCCGGTGCAGAGCGACCCGGTGCAGAGCGACCCGGTGCAGAGCGACGCGGTGCAGAGTGACGCGGTGTAGACAGTTATTTTTTGGGCTGAATAAAAGCCTATGTCCAAAACTCTTAGTTTTCAAATTAATTGATTTACAAAGTAGCCCATATTCAATATTTTGTAATTGAGGCTTTGAAAGTACTTCAAAATAAGTTGATTTAGACAATCAGTAAATTCGTAGGAGTGTCTTCTTACCCAGGTCTTGGTCTCCAAGCCCAGGTGTATCAGTATAGTAAACAGAGCCAAGGTGGTGATGGGGGTTCCCCAGGTCAACAAGTCCACATCAGAGTCAGCATAGGCCTGGAGGAGACGGACAGACAAAGGGATCAGTGGTCTGTGTGTGAGAGAGAGATAGTAGAAGATGTCATGACAGGGTTATTACATTTATTTTAAGTTCATCCATCAAAATGTTCCAAAAGAAACCAATCCTAACTCACACAGTAGGGTATAAAGAAACCAATCCTAACTCACACAGTAGGGTATAAAGAAACCAATCCTAACTCACACAGTAGGGTATAAAGTAACCAATCCTAACTCACACAGGAGGGTATAACGTCATCAAGCCTAACTCACACAGTAGGGTATGAAGTAACCAATCCTAACTCACACAGTAGGGTATAAAGTAACCAATCCTAACTCACACAGTAGGGTATAAAGTAACCAATCCTAACTCACACAGTAGGGTATAAAGAAACCAATCCTAACTCACACAGTAGGGTATAAAGAAACCAATCCTAACTCACACAGTAGGGTATGAAGTAATCAATCCTAACTCACACAGTAGGGTATAAAGAAACCAATCCTAACTCACACAGTAGGGTATAAAGTAACCAATCCTAACTCACACAGTAGGGTATAAAGTAACCAATCCTAACTCACACAGTAGGGTATAAAGTAACCAATCCTAACTCACACAGTAGGGTATAAAGTAACCAATCCTAACTCACACAGTAGGGTATGAAGTAACCAATCCTAACTCACACAGTAAGGTATAAAGTAACCAATCCTAACTCACACAGTAGGGTATAAAGTAACCAATCCTAACTCACACAGTAGGGTATAAAGTAACCAATCCTAACTCACACAGTAGGGTATGAAGTAACCAATCCTAACTCACACAGTAAGGTATAAAGTAACCAATCCTAACTCACACAGTAGGGTATGAAGTAACCAATCCTAACTCACACAGTAAGGTATAAAGTAACCAATCCTAACTCACACAGTAGGGTATAAAGTAACCAATCCTAACTCACACAGTAGGGTATAAAGAAACCAATCCTAACTCACACAGTAGGGTATAAAGTAACCAATCCTAACTCACACAGTAGGGTATAAAGAAACCAATCCTAACTCACACAGTAGGGTATAAAGTAACCAATCCTAACTCACACAGTAAGGTATAAAGTAACCAATCCTAACTCACACAGTAGGGTATAAAGTAACCAATCCTAACTCACACAGTAGGGTATAAAGAAGCACACCAGGCTTTGGTAGAAGGCATCTATCATGGTCATCCAGAACATATATGGCTTGTATTCCTGAAACACAAACACATGAGCGTTTCACATCATCAACAACACCCTCAGAGCAGCAGCCACCAAGCAGGTGTGTTCTAAAACAGAACCAGCTGGGTATGATGTCCCTGTTGGACCACAGCCAGCTGGGTATGATGTCCCTGTTGGACTGTAGCCAGCTGGGTATGATGTCCCTGTTGGACCACAGCCAGCTGCGTATGGTGTCCCTGTTGGACTGTAGCTAGCTGGGTATGATGTCCCTGTTGGACCACAGCCAGCTGGGTATGATGTCCCTGTTGGACCACAGCCAGCTGGGTATGATGTCCCTGTTGGACCACAGCCAGCTGGGTATGATGTCCCTGTTGGTCTACAGCCAGCTGGGTATGATGTCCCTGTTGGACCACAGCCAGCTGGGTATGATGTCCCTGTTGGACCACAGCCAGCTGGGTATGATGTCCCTGTTGGTCTACAGCTAGCTGGGTATGATGTCCCTGTTGGACCACAGCCAGCTGGGTATGATGTCCCTGTTGGACCACAGCCAGCTGGGTATGATGTCCCTGTTGGTCTACAGCTAGCTGGGTATGATGTCCCTGTTGGACCACAGCCAGCTGGGTATGATGTCCCTGTTGGACCACAGCCAGCTGGGTATGATGTCCCTGTTGGACTGTACCCAGCGCTATGAGTTCTATCATAGACTTTCATAAAGATGTCCTTCAGTTGAAACTATTGTCCCTGGAGACTTTCCCCCCCCACAATGGATTACAACTACAACTTAGTGGGGGATACACATGCTGCTGTCCAGAGGAACAAAAGCACAGAATAATAACTTCCTCATCTTTGAAGTGTGTTATCTTGATCCAATGGTTATCTTGTCTGTATATATATATATATATTTAATAGATACCAGACAGGATAACCACAATATCATTAAATATCTTAATTATATATCCATGTTATCTAGTCACTAGTTATATATTTACTTTACACATCAACTTTATTGTTTGAACCTCTGAGTTCTGCTCGTTCATGTAGAGCTAACGTAGTTCTAATCTATCACTCGTCATTAACACCATATCATCTATCAATAGTCATTAACACCTCTGAGTTCTGTCCGTTCATGTAGAGCTGAGGCAGTTCTTGGAGGGTCTCTGAGGATACATCTTTATCCAGGGTACCGGTGATGAGTTGAGGGAAGGCAGAGAACATGAGGTTGAAGAAGATCAGATACCACTGGTCTATCATGGCTGACCCAGAGAAACCACAGTAGAACTGGTACCAGAAGATCAGCGCTACGAACATCTGGGGAGGACAGAGAGGGAGATGGGGAGACAAAGAGAGGGAAGGAGATGAGTCGACTGACAGAGGTTCTACAGCTGTTCAGTCTGTGGGCTAGAAATAAATGTACAGCTCTTTCAGGATACCACTGCAGTCTCGGCCCGGCCCAGTCTCGGCCCGGCCCAGTCTCGGCCCAGTCTCGGCCCGGCCCAGTCTCGGCCCGGCCCAGTCTCGGCCCAGTCTCGGCCCGGCCCAGTCTCGGCCCAGTCTCGGCCCAGTCTCGGCCCAGTCTCGGCCCGGCCTCGGCCCGGCCCAGTCTCGGCCCGGCCTCGGCCTGGCCCAGTCTCGGCCCAGTCTCGGCCCAGTCTCGGCCCGGCCCAGTCTCGGCCCACTCACAAATTCAGAACTTTATTTCTAATGCTGATTGATTTGTAGATTTGGGCCTTTTTTTGTGACCAACTTTCGATTTAGTTTGTCATTTTACAGAAGCGGGTAACAGGTATAACACAGATATATTCATACATTCATATCTCATACATTCCTGTACCTGTATCAGGATGGCACTCAAAATAATAATACAACGAAATATCAGAGAAAAACAAAGACCAGAATTAACCGTTTTGTAAAATTCTGTATGCAAGGAAAAGAAAAACAAATACTGACACTAAGACGGCACTCAACGAGCTGTATAGGGCCACAACACAACTAATTGGCTCAAACACATTAAGGAGGAAAGAAATTCCACAATTTAAGAAGGCATGTTAATTGAAATGCATTCCAGGTGACTACCTCATGAAGCTGGTTGAGAGAATGCCAAGAGTGTGCAAAGCTGGCATCAAGGCAAAGAGTGGCTACTTTGAAGAACCTCAAATAGAAAATATATTTTGATTTGTTTAACACTTTTTTTTGGTTACTACATGATTCCATATGTGTTACTTCATAGTTTTGATGTCTTCACCTTTATTGTACAATGTAGAAAAACCCTGGAATGATTATCTGTGTCCAAACGGTTGACTGGTTCTGTATGTCTCTGCCTTATATTTCTGAGCTTCTCTTCTGAACATAAAACCAGTTTGATCAACATGATGATGAAGCCTCTGCCTTATATTTCTGAACAGCTGAAATCAAATAAAACCTTGGTGGAGATTTGAACCAACACCCCCCCCCCCCCCCCCCCCCCCCCCCAAAAAAAAAAATATGCACACTGTATGAAGGCTGTCTGTTTTAATGGATATTGCTGTAGTACAAGCAAGATGCAGTCTACACATTGGAGCAAAACTAACAGTGTTTTGTGTGACGTCATCTTCATTAGTTACGCTGCCATTAGCCAGAGTTGCTGAAAAAAAAAAAACTGCCTCCCAATAGCCAATGTTTGCCCATTAAATCGCTACTGACTGGCTGTATCTTGCTTGTTGACATACTGTGTACGTATAGCTTGTCTAAATAGCTGCATGCAGGCTAACTCCCCTCCTGTCGTGCTTACGTTTGCTTCGATTACTGTTCAAGACAAAGAACTACAAAACGGCAGCAGAGTCACGGAGTCAATGAGGAGGAATGGAAAGGACTCGGAGAGGGGGGAAGAGGCCAGCGGATCCTGCACATGCGCAAAAATAATATCTTAATAGAGAAAATGACAGAAGAGCAGCTCATTTAGCCTGATGATGTTGGCTGTTTCATGTCTTTATAGAGAAAATGACAGAAGAGCAGCTCATTTAGCCTGATGATGTTGGCTGTTTCATGTCTTTATAGAGACAATGACAGAAGAGCAGCTCATTTAGCCTGATGATGTTGGCTGTTTCATGTCTTTATAGAGAAAATGACAGAAGAGCAGCTCATTTAGCCTGATGATGTTGGCTGTTTCATGTCTTTATAGAGAAAATGACAGAAGAGCAGCTCATTTAGCCTGATGATGTTGGCTGTTTCATGTCTTTATAGAGAAAATGACAGAAGAGCAGCTCATTTAGCCTGATGATGTTGGCTGTTTCATGTCTTTATAGAGAAAATGACAGAAGAGCAGCTCATTTAGCCTGATGATGTTGGCTGTTTCATGTCTTTATAGAGAAAATGACAGAAGAGCAGCTCATTTAGCCTGATGATGTTGGCTGTTTCATGTCTTTATAGAGAAAATGACAGAAGAGCAGCTCATTTAGCCTGATGATGTTGGCTGTTTCATGTCTTTATAGAGACAATGACAGAAGAGCAGCTCATTTAGCCTGATGATGTTGGCTGTTTCATGTCTTTATAGAGAAAATGACAGAAGAGCAGCTCATTTAGCCTGATGATGTTGGCTGTTTCATGTCTGTTTATTCATTGTTCTTGATGACGAGGATCTGTTCTGTATGTGAACCTGTATAACTACGTACAGTTGAACATTCAATACCTGATGGCCATATCAAGCCAAGTTGATTTAGTGTAGGTTGTTAAAAACAGGGCCAAAAATACACATACAGTTGAAGTTTGAAGTTTACATACACCTTAGCCAAATACATTTAAACTCAGTTTTTCCACAGTTTTTCCTGACATTTAATACTAGTAAAAATTGCCTGTCTTAAGTCAGTTAGGATCACCACTTTAGTTTAAGAATGTGAAATGTCAGAATAATAGTAGAGAGAATGATTTATTTCAGCTTTTATTTTCTTTCATCACATTCCCAGAGGGACAGAAGTTTACATACACTCAATTAGTATTTGGTAGCACTGCCTTTAAATTGTTAAACTTGGGTCAAACATTTTGGGTAGCCTTCCACAAGCTTCCCACACTAGTTGGGTGAATTTTGGCCCATTCCTCGTGACAGAGCTGGTGTAACTGAGTCAGGTTTGTAGGCCTCCTTGCTCGCACATGCTTTTTTCAGTTCTGCCCACAAATGTTCTATAGGATTGAGGTCAGGGCTTTGTGATGGCCACTCCAATACCTTGACTTTGTTGTCCTTAAGCCATTTTGCCACAACTTTGGAAGAATGCTTGGGGTCATTGTCCATGTGGAATACCCATTTGCGACCAAGCTTTAACTTCCTGACTGATGTCTTGAGATGTTGCTTCAATATATCCACATAATTTTCCTGCCTCATGATGCCATCCATTCTGTGAAGTGCACCAGTCCCTCCTGCAGCAAAGCACCCCTACAACATGATGCTGCCACCCCGTGCTTCACAGTTGGGATTTTGTTCTTCAGCTTGCAGCATCCCCCTTTTTCCTCCAAACATAACGATGGTCATTATGGCCAAACAGTTCTATTCCTGTTTCATCAGATCAGAGGACATTTAAGTATCTTTGTTCCCATGTGCAGTTTGCAAACCGTAGTCTGGCTTTTTTATGGTGGTTTTGGAGCAGTGGCTTCTTCCTTGCTGAGCGGCCTTTCAAGTTATGTCGATATCGGACTTGTTTTACTGTGGATATAGATACTTTTGTACCTGTTTCCTCCAGCATCTTCACAAGGTCCTTTGCTGTTGTTCTGGGATTGATATTAACTTTTCTCACCAAAGTACGTTCATCTCTAGGAGACAGAACGCGTCTCCTTCCTGAGCGGATTGACGGCTGCGTGGTCCCATAGTGTTTATACTTGTGAACCATTGTTTGTACAGATGAACGTGGTACTTCAGGCGTTTGGAAATTGCTCCCACGGATGAACCAGACTTGTAGAGGTTAGAGGTCTACAATTTGTTTCTTAAGTCTTCACTGATTTATTTAGATTTTCCCATGATGTCAAGCAAAGAGGCATTGAGTTTAAAGGTAGACCTTGAAATACAGCCACAGGTACACCTCCACTTGACTCAAATGATGCCAATTAGCCTATCAGAAGCTTCTAAAGCCATGACATCATTCTCTGGAATTTTCCAAGCTGTTTAAAGGCACAGTCAACTTAGTGTATGTAAATTCTGACCCGCTGGAATTGTGATACAATCCACCAAACATCAGCAGTAATTTCCTGTTCATTTCCTGACTGTTCTCAATGTTGAATCCCCACTGTTTGAGCCCCAGCAGACGATCGCAAGTCCAACCATTACTTTTAGCTGTGTGAGTGAGTGAGTGAGTGAGAGAGAGAGACTCACAGCGTTCTTGTAGAAGAAGTACAGTATCATGTTGGCCAGTCTGGAGTAACACCAGTGACCATGGACCAGCAGGAGCTTCTGAAGGTTCCGGAAACGCGGTAGGGCAAAGTCACTAGCCATCACAGCCTGTAGAGAGAGAGGCACACAAAATACTCAGAGAGAGACACACACACACATAAAATACTCAGAGAGACACACACACACATAAAATACTCAGAGAGAGAGAGAGAGAGAGAGAGAGAGAGACAAAATACTCAGCGAGAGAGAGAGAGAGAGAGAGACACACACAGAATACTCAGAGAGACACACACACACAAAATACTCAGAGAGAGAGAGAGAGACACAAAATACTCAGAGAGAGAGACACACACAAAATACTCAGAGAGAGACACACACACACACAAAATACTCAGAGAGAGAGAGAGAGAGACAAAATACTCAGCGAGAGAGAGAGAGAGAGAGAGAGAGACACATAGAACACTCAGCGAGAGAGAGAGAGACATAGAATACTCAGAGAGAGAGAGAGAGAGACACACAAAATACTCAGAGAGAGAGAGAGAGAGAGAGACATATAATACTCAGAGAGAGAGAGAGAGAGAGAGAGACACATAGAATGCTCAGAGAGAGAGAGAGAGACACAGAATACTCAGAGAGAGAGAGAGAGAGACACACAAAAAATACTCAGAGCGAGAGAGAGAGAGACACAGAATACTCAGAGAGAGAGAGAGAGAGAGAGAGAGAGACACACACACAAAAAATACTCAGAGAGAGAGAGAGAGAGACACACACACACACAAAATATTCAGAGAGAGACACACACAGAATACTCAGAGAGAGAGAGACACACACACACAAAATACTCAGAGAGAGACACACAAAATATTCAGAGAGAGACACACACAGAATACTCAGAGAGAGAGAGACACACACACAAAATACTCAGAGAGAGACACACAACATACTCAGAGAGAGAGACACACAGAATACTCAGAGAGAGAGAGCAGACAGACGTGGATGTAAGGACATCTCCATAGATAACGGCTGTTTCCTGCTGTTTGGGATGTTTTAGTGTGTGTGTGGGGGGGGGGTCACGAGCTCTGAACCACTGCTTTTTGGGGGTTGTGAACACATTGCTGATTTTAGGATCTAGTTTCAACCTCCTGCCAAATGTATGACCATATTAGAGACACATATTTCTCTCAGATTACACAGACCCCCCCCCCAAATAATTTGAAAACAAATCCAAATTTGGTAACCTCCCATACAGTTGAAGTCGGAAATTTACATACACCTTCGCCAAATACATTTAATCCTAGTAAAAATTATCTGTCTTAGGTCAGTTAGGATCACCACGTTATTTTACAAATGTGAAATGTAGAGAGAGAATGATTATTCTGTTCCAACAGAAACCACCTTCTTTCTATCTGTTGTGACGGGCCTGAATGTGTCTGAACCGTCTCAGTGCTTCTCCTTCCGATAGGGCGCTTCCCCCTTCCCTATTAAATAGCCAGCATCAGCTGCACAAAAAGTGGGGTTTGTGATGGTGGTGCGAATGAGGAAGTGTTCAACCCTCAGTTCCGAAGCTTCTTCACTCCGTTTGTTTTGTTGTATTTGAAAGTGCTGCTTTGTAGCCTTGTCTCAAGTTTAACCAGGATCGGATCCACTCATTGCTTCCTTTGGACTTCACATCTCAGTTGGTCTCTGCTGATTCTTCGTGGCCTTTCTCCGCTGGAGATCTGTTGGCGGATTGGATTGTCTGACTGACCGACTGACTACAACCTTTTTGCATACGGTATTTAAATTTGTTTGAGTGTGATTTATACCGTATTGACTTGTGCTCAGTTGTAGTTGAAGACTACTGAGATATGATACTTTATGGTTGTGTGGTAAAAGAGTTTGACATGTTGATTGTATGATTAATACTGGGTTTATGCTACACTTGTATGAACGGACAAACATGGCGTGACTAAGGTCACTTGAGTTCCCTGAACTTCTTTACCGGGCTGGGCTCTATTTAGGCCCGAGGTACGGGACATTTCTGGAGGAACCAGAACTCATTGTGATATTATTATATGTGTGTGTAATCATTTATGTTGCTAATACAACCCACACAAAAGAATAGTTGTTTTGAAGTGATTTCCAATGTTTTAAGGGTTTATGAAAAGTATATTTCCATCCTGACTTTTACATGAGTCCTTTGTATTGGTGTAGACTTCAAGGACCAGATGGCACTCATTCCCTCACAAACAAAAAGGAAAGATCTATATTCTCTCTGGTAGGCACCACCCATCTGTCACCTCTAACAAACAACCTCAAGTCACACCGTTCCACCATGTTCCCTCCCTCCTGTCCTTCCTCATCCCTCATTACTTTATATATTTTATCATCCTCTCTCCTTATCTACTCCTCCTCCTCCTCTGTGGTTTTCCTCCTCCGTCCTCTCTCTTCCTCTGTGGTTCTCCTCCTCTGTGGTTCTCCTCCTCTGTGGATCTCCTCCTCTCTGGATCTCCTCCTCTCTGTCCTCTCCTCCTCTCTGTCCTCTCCTCCTCTGTGGTTCTCCTCCTCTCTGGTTCTCCTCCTCTCTGGTTCTCCTCCTCTCTGGTTCTCCTCCTCTCTGGTTCTCCTCCTCTCTGTCCTCTCCTCCTCTCTGTCCTCTCCTCCTCTCCTCCTCTCTGGTTCTCCTCCTCTCTGGTTCTCCTCCTCTCTGGTTCTCCTCCTCTCTGGTTCTCCTCCTCTCTGGATCTCCTCCTCTCTGGATCTCCTCCTCTCTGGATCTCCTCCTCTCTGGATCTCCTCCTCTCTGTCCTCTCTTCCTCTCTGTCCTCTCTTCCTCTCTGTCCTCTCTTCCTCTCTGTCCTCTCTTCATCTGTGGTTCTCCTCTCTGGATCTCCTCCTCTCTGGATCTCCTCCTCTCTGGTTCTCCTCCTCTCTGGTTCTCCTCCTCTCTGGTTCTCCTCCTCTCTGTCCTCTCTCCTCTCTGGTTCTCCTCCTCTCTGTCCTCTCTTCATCTGTGGTTCTCCTCCTCTCTGTCCTCTCTCCTCTGTGGTTCTCCTCCTCTCTGGTTCTCCTCCTCTCTGTCATCTCTTTCTCTGTGGTTCTCCTCCTCTCTGGTTCTCCTCCTCTCTGTCCTCTCTCCTCTGTGGTTCTCCTCCTCTCTGTCCTCTCCTCCTCTCCTCCTCTCTGTCCTCTCCTCCTCTCTGGTCCTCTCTTCCTCTGTGGTCCTCCTCTCTGGATCTCCTCCTCTCTGGATCTCCTCCTCTCTCTTCCTCTGTGGTTCTCCTCCTCTCTGGATCTCCTCCTCTCCTCCTCTCTGTCCTCTCACCTCTGTGGTTCTCCTCCTCTCTTCCTCTGTGGTTCTCCTCCTCTGTGGATCTCCTCCTCTCTGGATCTCCTCCTCTCTGGATCTCCTCCTCTCTGGATCTCCTCCTCTGTGGTTCTCCTCCTCTGTGGTTCTCCTCCTCTGTGGTTCTCCTCCTCTGTGGTTCTCCTCCTCTGTGGTTCTCCTCCTCTCTGGATCTCCTCCTCTCTGGATCTCCTCCTCTCTGGATCTCCTCCTCTCTGGATCTCCTCCTCTCTGGATCTCCTCCTCTCTGTCCTCTCCTCCTCTCTGTCCTCTCCTCCTCTGTGGTTCTCCTCCTCTGTGGTTCTCCTCCTCTCTGTCCTCTCTTCCTCTGTGGTTCTCCTCCTCTGTGGTTCTCCTCCTCTGTGGTTCTCCTCCTCTGTGGTTCTCCTCCTCTGTGGTTCTCCTACTCTGTGGTTCTCCTACTCTGTGGTTCTCCTACTCTGTGGTTCTCCTCCTCTGTGGTTCTCCTCCTCTCTGTCCTCTCTTCCTCTGTGGTTCTCCTCCTCTGTGGTTCTCCTCCTCTGTGGTTCTCCTCCTCTGTGGTTCTCCTCCTCTGTGGTTATCCTCCTCTCTGGATCTCTTCCTCTCTGGATCTCCTCCTCTCTGGATCTCCTCCTCTCTGGATCTCCTCCTCTGTCCTCTCCCCTCCTGTGGTTTTCCTCCGTCCTCTCTTTTCCTCCTTGTCTCCCCATCTCTCCTCCTCCCTCGGCTCCCCCCTCTTTTCCCACTCATCCCCTTCTCGTGCTCTCACTGTCTCTATCAGTCTCTCCTTTCTGTCTCCACCTCCCCCTCTCCACCCTCCCTTCGTCCTCTCCCTGCATCAAGGCCCAGCTCATGTTTCTCTTTACCTGCATGCCCTCCTGTCCTGAGATGCCGACGCCCACATCAGCCACCTGAATCATGCTGACATCATTAGCCCCATCACCTGAGATTAATGAGATGGGGGGAGAGAGAGAGAGAGGGGAGAGAGAGGAGGGGGGAGGAGGGAGGGAGAGGGGGAGGGAAGGGGGATGGTAGGAGAGAGAGGGAGAGGGGAGAGAGAGGAGGAGAGGGGAGAGAGAAGAGGGGGGAGGAGGGAGGGAGAGGGGAGAGAGAGGAGGGGGGAGGAGGGAGGGAGAGGGGGAGGAGGGAGGGAGAGAGGGGGAGAGAGGAGGGGGAGGAGGGAGGGAGAGAGGGAGACACACTCAGTAAGAGGAGCTAGTAGCTCCCAACCCCTTGTCCTCTGTACTCCACCTTAGTGCTAAAACAGCAAAACAGGGGAAGACCACCACCACCAGTAACAGTCAGTAAACAGGGGAAGACCCCCACCAGCACCACCACCAGTAACAGTCAGTAAACAGGGGAAGACTCCCACCAGCACCACCACCAGTAACAGTCAGTAAACATGGGAAGACCCCCACCAGCACCACCACCAGTAACAGTCAGTAAACAGGGGAAGACCCCCACCACCACCACCAGTAACAGTCAGTAAACAGGGGAAGACCTCCAACACCACCAGTAACAGTCAGTAAACAGGGGAAGACCCCCAGCAGCAGTAACAGTCAGTAAACAGGGGAAGACCCCCACCAGCACCACCACCAGTAACAGTCAGTAAACAGGGGAAGACCAGCAGTAACAATAGTCAGTAAACAGGGGAAGACCCCCAGCAGCACCAGTAACAGTCAGTAAACAAGGGAAGACCCCCACCACCAGTAACAGTCAGTAAACAAGGGAAGACCAGCAGTAACAACAGTCAGTAAACAGGGGAAGACCAGCAGTAACAACAGTCAGTAAACAGGGGAAGACCAGCAGTAACAACAGTCAGTAAACAGGGGAAGACCAGCAGTAACAGTCAGTAAACAGGGGAAGACCTCAGTAACAACAGTCAGTAAACAGGGGAAGACCTCCGTAACAACAGTCACTAAACAGAGGAAGACCCCAAGCAGCAGTAACAGTCAGTAAACAGGGGAAGACCAGCAGTAACAACAGTCAGTAAACAGAGGAAGACCTCAGTAACAACAGTCAGTAAACAGGGGAAGACCAGCAGTAACAACAGTCAGTAAACAGGGGAAGACCAGCAGTAACAGTCAGTAAACAGGGGAAGACCTCTGTAACAACAGTCAGTAAACAGGGGAAGACCCCAAGCAGCAGTAACAGTCAGTAAACAGGGGAAGACCTCAGTAACAACAGTCAGTAAACAGGGGACGACCTCAGTAACAGTCAGTAAACAGGGGAAGACCTCAGTAACAGTCAGTAAACAGGGGAAGACTTCAGTAACAGTCAGTAAACAGGGGAAGACCAGCAGTAACAGTCAGTAAACAGGGGAAGACCAGCAGTAACAGTCAGTAAACAGGGGAAGACCTCAGTAACAGTCAGTAAACAGGGGAAGACCTCAGTAACAGTCAGTATACAGGGGAAGACCTCAGTAACAGTCAGTATACAGGGGAAGACCTCAGTAACAGTCAATAAACAGGGGAAGACCTCTGTAACAGTCAGTAAACAGGGGAAGACCTCAGTAACAGTCAGTAAACAGGGGAAGACCTCAGTAAGTCAGTAAACAGGGGAAGACCTCAGTAAGGTCCAGTTTCCACGGTCAGCTCTAATACACTACAGCTTCATAGAGGAAACAGTTCCCACAAAGGTTCCTGTACTTACAAACAGCTGAGTGTCTGTATGTGGTGGGTGAAGTATGACGTATCTGAGTGTGTATGTGGTGGGTAAAGTATGACTTTTATAGCTGAGTGTGTATGTGGTTGGTGAAGTATGACTTTTATAGCTGAGTGTGTATGTGGTGGGTAAAGTATGACTTTTATAGCTGAGTGTGAATGTGGTGGGTGAAGTATGACTTATATCTGAGTGTGTATGTGGTTGGTGAAGCATGACTTATCTGTGTATGTGGTGGGTGAAGTATGACTTATACATCTGTGTATGTGGTGGTTGAAGTATGACTTATAGCTGAGTGTGAATGTGGTGGGTGAAGTATGACTTTTATAGCTGAGTGTGTATGTGGCTGGTGAAGTATGACTTTTAGAGCTGAGTGTGTATGTGGCTGGTGAAGTATGACTTTTATAGCTGAGTGTGTATGTGGTTGGTGAAGTATGACTTTTATAGCTGAGTGTGTATGTGGTTGGTGAAGTATGACTTATATCTGAGTGTGTGGGGGGTGAAGTATGACTTTTATATCTGTGTATGTGGGGGGTGAAGTATGACTTGTATAGCTGAGTGTGTATGTGGTTGGTGAAGTATGACTTTTATAGCTGAGTGTGTGATGGGTGAAGTATGACTTTTATAGCTGAGTGTGTATGTGGTTGGTGAAGTATGACTTTTATAGCTGAGTGTGAATGTGGTTGGTGAAGTATGACTTATATATCTGTGTATGTGGTGGGTGAAGTATGACTTTTATAGCTGAGTGTGTATGTGGTTGGTGAAGTATGACTTATATCTGAGTGTGTATGTGGTTGGTGAAGCATGACTTATATATCTGTGTATGTGGTGGGTGAAGTATGACTTTTATATCTGTGTATGTGGGGGTGAAGTATGACTTTTATAGCTGAGTGTGTATGTGGTTGGTGAAGTATGACTTATAGCTGAGTGTGTATGTGGTGGGTGAAGTATGACTTTTATAGCTGAGTGTGAATGTGGTGGGTGAAGTATGACTTTTATAGCTGAGTGTGAATGTGGTGGGTGAAGTATGACTTTTATAGCTGAGTGTGTATGTGGCTGGTGAAGTATGACTTTTATAGCTGAGTGTGTATGTGGCTGGTGAAGTATGACTTTTATAGCTGAGTGTGTATGTGGTTGGTGAAGTATGACTTTTATAGCTGAGTGTGTATGTGGTTGGTGAAGTATGACTTATATCTGAGTGTGTATGTGGTTGGTGAAGCATGACTTATATATCTGTGCATGTGGTGGGTGAAGTATGACTTTTATATCTGTGTATGTGGGGGGTGAAGTATGACTTTTATATCTGTGTATGTGGTTGGTGAAGTATGACTTATATCTGTGTATGTGGGGGGGTGAAGTATGACTTTTATATCTGTGTATGTAGTTGGTGAAGTATGACTTATATCTGTGTATGTGGTTGGTGAAGTATGACTTATATCTGTGTATGTGGGGGGTGAAGTATGACTTTTAGCTGAGTATGTGGTTGGTGAAGTATGACTTTTATAGCTGTGTATGTGGTGGGTGAAGTATGACTTTTATAGCTGAGTGTGAATGTGGTTGGTGAAGTATGACTTATATATCTGAGTATGTGGTGGGTGAAGTATGACTTGTATATCTGTGTATGTGGTGGGTGAAGTATGACTTATATATCTGTGTATGTGAAGTATGACTTTTATAGCTGAGTGTGTATGTGGTTGGTGAAGTATGACTTATATCTGAGTGTGTATGTGGTGGGTGAAGTATGACTTATATAGCTGTGTATGTGGTGGGTGAAGTATGACTTATATAGCTGTGTATGTGGTGGGTGAAGTATGACTTATATAGCTGTGTATGTGAAGTATGACTTATATAGCTGTGTAAGAATTTGAGAGAATTGCGAGAATTTCAAGAGTGTGAAAAGCTGTCATCAAGGTAAAGGCTGGCTACTTTGAAGAATCTCAAATATATGTTGATTTGTTTAACACTTTTCTGGTTACTACATGATTCCATATGTGTTATTACATAGTGTTGATGTCTTCACTACTATTCTACAATGTTGAAAATAGTAAAAATACAGAAAAACCCTTGAATGAGTAGGTGTGTCTCTGTAACCGTTAAAAGATTCAATATATATATATATATTTTTTAAACTTTGTTGAACTAGACTGGCACATACCTATGGCCAGCATTGAGGAACTAGACTGGTACATACCTATGGCCAGTGTTGAGGAACTAGACTGGTACATACCTATGGCCAGTGTTGAGGAACTAGACTGGTACATACCTATGGCCAGTGTTGAGGAACTAGACTGGTACATACCTATGGCCAGTGTTGAGGAACTAGACTGGTACATACCTATGGCCAGTGTTGAGGAACTAGACTGGTACATACCTATGGCCAGTGTTGAGGAACTAGACTGGTACATACCTATGGCCAGTGTTGAGGAACTAGACTGGTACATACCTATGGCCAGTGTTGAGGAACTAGACTGGTACATACCTATGGCCAGCGTTGAGGAACTAGACTGGCACATAACTATGGCCAGTGTTGAGGAACTAGACTGGTACATACCTATGGCCAGCGTTGAGGAACTAGACTGGCACATAACTATGGCCAGCGTTGAGGAACTAGACTGGTACATACCTATGGCCAGTGTTGAGGAACTAGACTGGTACATACCTATGGCCAGTGTTGAGGAACTAGACTGGTACATACCTATGGCCAGTGTTGAGGAACTAGACTGGTACATACCTATGGCCAGTGTTGAGGAACTAGACTGGTACATACCTATGGCCAGCGTTGAGGAACTAGACTGGTACATACCTATGGCCAGTGTTGAGGAACTAGACTGGTACATACCTATGGCCAGTGTTGAGGAACTAGACTGGTACATACCTATGGCCAGTGTTGAGGAACTAGACTGGTACATACCTATGGCCAGTGTTGAGGAACTAGACTGGTACATACCTATGGCCAGTGTTGAGGAACTAGACTGGTAAATACCTATGGCCAGTGTTGAGGAACTAGACTGGTACATACCTATGGCCAGCGTTGAGGAACTAGACTGGCACATAACTATGGCCAGTGTTGAGGAACTAGACTGGTACATACCTATGGCCAGCGTTGAGGAACTAGACTGGCACATAACTATGGCCAGCGTTGAGGAACTAGACTGGTACATACCTATGGCCAGTGTTGAGGAACTAGACTGGTACATACCTATGGCCAGTGTTGAGGAACTAGACTGGTACATACCTATGGCCAGTGTTGAGGAACTAGACTGGTACATACCTATGGCCAGTGTTGAGGAACTAGACTGGTACATACCTATGGCCAGTGTTGAGGAACTAGACTGGTACATACCTATGGCCAGCGTTGAGGAACTAGACTGGTACATACCTATGGCCAGCGTTGAGGAACTAGACTGGTACATACCTATGGCCAGTGTTGAGGAACTAGACTGGTACATACCTATGGCCAGTGTTGAGGAACTAGACTGGTACATACCTATGGCCAGTGTTGAGGAACTAGACTGGTACATACCTATGGCCAGTGTTGAGGAACTAGACTGGTACATACCTATGGCCAGTGTTGAGGAACTAGACTGGTACATACCTATGGCCAGTGTTGAGGAACTAGACTGGTACATACCTATGGCCAGCGTTGAGGAACTAGACTGGTACATACCTATGGCCAGCGTTGAGGAACTACACTGGTACATACCTATGGCCAGCGTTGAGGAACTAGACTGGTACATACCTATGGCCAGTGTTGAGGAACTAGACTGGTACATACCTATGGCCAGCATTGAGGAACTAGACTGGCACATAACTATGGCCAGTGTTGAGGAACTAGACTGGCACATACCTATGGCCAGCGTTGAGGAACTAGACTGGTACATACCTATGGCCAGTGTTGAGGAACTCGACTGGTACATACCTATGGCCAGTGTTGAGGAACTAGACTGGTACATACCTATGGCCAGTGTTGAGGAACTAGACTGGTACATACCTATGGCCAGTGTTGAGGAACTAGACTGGTACATACCTATGGCCAGCATTGAGGAACTAGACTGGCACATAACTATGGCCAGCGTTGAGGAACTAGACTGGCACATAACTATGGCCAGTGTTGAGGAACTAGACTGGTACATAACTATGGCCAGTGTTGAGGAACTAGACTGGTACATACCTATGGCCAGCATTGAGGAACTAGACTGGTACATAACTATGGCCAGTGTTGAGGAACTAGACTGGTACATACCTATGGCCAGTGTCATGACCTTCAGTTTGTTCCGGACCAGTTTAACCACCATACTCTTCTGCAGTGGTGTGGAGCGACAGCAGAGGACTGACCGACAGCTCCTCGCCACCGCCAGGAACTTCTCATCTAGGCTGCTGTCCAGCGCGTAGGCCAGCGTCCGCCCGTCAATCACCAAACCCAGCCGGTGCACCAGGAAGGACTGGGTCTGGGAGGAGGAGGGGGAGGGAGGAGGAGGAGGGGGGAAGGAGTAGGCTGGAGCGTAGTCTTTCTGAAAGGATCTGGAAGGATCCGAGGACAGGAACTTAGCCTGGATGTAGTGTAGACTCTCCTCTAGAAGGACTGCCATCGCCTCCTGTTGCAGAGACCGACAGGCAGAGAGGGAGAGAGACAGGCAGAGAGGGAGAGAGACAGGCAGAGAGGGGGAGAGACAGGCAGAGAGGTGGAGAGAGAGAGACAGGCAGAGAGGGGGAGAGACAGGCAGAGAGGTGGAGAGACAGGCAGAGAGGTGGAGAGACAGGCAGAGAGGGAGAGAGACAGGCAGAGAGGGAGAGAGACAGGCAGAGAGGGGGAGAGACAGGCAGAGAGGTGGAGAGAGAGAGACAGGCAGAGAGGGGGAGAGAGAGAGACAGGCAGAGAGGGGGAGAGAGAGAGACAGGCAGAGAGGGGGAGAGACAGGCAGAGAGGTGGAGAGACAGGCAGAGAGGTGGAGAGACAGGCAGAGAGGTGGAGAGACAGGCAGAGAGGGAGAGAGACAGGCAGAGAGGGAGAGAGACAGGCAGAGAGGGAGAGAGACAGGCAGAGAGGGAGAGAGACAGGCAGATAGGGAGAGAGACAGGCAGAGAGAGAGAGACAGGCAGAGAGAGAGACAGGCAGAGAGAGAGAGACAGGCAGAGAGAGAGACAGGCAGAGAGAGAGACAGGCAGCGAGAGAGAGACAGGCAGAGAGAGAGAGACAGGCAGAGAGGGAGAGAGAGAGAGACAGGCAGGCAGAGAGGGAGAGAGAGAGAGACAGGCAGAGAGGCAGAGAGAGAGAGACAGGCAGAGAGGCAGAGAGAGAGAGACAGGCAGAGAGGCAGAGAGAGAGAGACAGGCAGAGAGGGAGAGAGAGACAGGCATAGAGGGAGAGAGAGAGACAGGCAGAGAGAGAGAGAGGGAAAGCGAGAGAGACAGGCAGAGAGGGAAAGAGAGAGACAGGCATAGGATCAGAGAGAGACAGACAGGGAGAGAGAGAGGCATACGGTCAGAGAGACAGACAGAGGGAGAGACAGGCATAGGGTCAGAGAGACAGACAGAGGGAGAGAGAGGCATAGGGTCAGAGAGACAGACATAGCAGTAGTAGAAACTCCCCTCCAGTTAGATGGTGCTGCAGTGGATACAAGCCGTTTTACAGGCTCCTGATCTTAATTATTTTGGTACATAATGTCTTTGCCATAATTTCCTATGTATGAAAACAACTTCTGGACATTAGAACATCGATCACTAACCACAATTTGGATGTAAATTTCTACTTTACGGAGTAGGCAGGACATTCTTCTTACTCCGAAACAGGCCCTAATACCCGGGACTAGAAAGAGGAAGTGACGGAGCAAGAGAGGGAAAATGAGCCAGCATCCTGAAGACACTACGTTGGCGAGTAAATAAACTGCCTCTACCTGATTGTCCGTTCGCTAATGGAATGTACAATCACTAGAGAATAAACTGGATGAGCTCCGCTCAAGAATATCCTATCAACAGGACCTGAAGAATTGTAATATTCTGTTTCACGCAGGACATGGATAGAATTATAGTGAAGACATAAACTATGAAATAACACATATGGAAGGAATCATGTAGTAACCAAAAAAGTGTTCAACAAATCAAAATATATTTTATATTAGAGTTTCTTCAAAGTAGCCACCCTTTGCCTTAATGACAGCTTTGCACACTCTTGGCATTCTCTCAACCAGCTTCATGAGGAAGTCACCTGGAATGCATTTCAATTAAAAGCTGTGCCTTGTTAAAAGTTAATTTGTGAAATGTATTTCCTTCTTGATGTGTTTGAGCCAATCAGTTATGTTGTGACAAGGTAGGGGGGGGTATACAGAACACGGTATTTTACCAAATAAGGCTAAGTCCATATTATGGCAAGAACAGCTCAAATAAGCAAAGAGAAATGACAGTCCATCATTACTTATTCTAGTCTGCTGTCCCCACATGCTTCAAGATGGCCACCATTGTTCCTGCACCCAAGAAGGCAAAGATAACTCAACTAAATCACTATCGCCCCGTAGC
This sequence comes from Oncorhynchus mykiss, assembly GCF_013265735.2. Lineage (NCBI taxonomy): Eukaryota > Metazoa > Chordata > Actinopteri > Salmoniformes > Salmonidae > Oncorhynchus > Oncorhynchus mykiss. The sequence continues at coordinate 1,564,213 of NC_048565.1, read as the reverse complement.
ACTCACTTCTGTCATTATGAAGTGCTTTGAGAGTCTAGTCAAGGATCATATAACCTCCACCTTACCGGCCACCTTAGACCCACTTCAGTTTGCATACCGCCCCAACAGGTCCACAGACAAAGTTTTAAGTTCCTCAACGTTGAGCAACAGCGCCTCTTCAAACTCAGGAGGTTGAAGAAATATGACTTGTCACCCAAAACCAAACTTTTACAGACGCACAACTGAGAGCATTCTGTCGGGCTGTATCACAACCTGGTACTGCAACTGCACCGCCCACAACCGTAGGGCTCTCCAGAGGGTAGTGAGGTCTGCACAATGCATCACCGGGGGCAAACTAACTGCCCTCCAGGACACCTACACCACCCGATGTCACAGGAAGGCCAAAAATATCATCCAGGACAACAACCACCCGAGCCACTGCCTGTTCACCCCGCTATCATCCAGAAGGCGAGGTCAGTACAGGTGCATCAAAGCTGGAACCGAGAGACTGAAAAACAGCTTCCATCTCAAGGCCATCAGACTGTTAAACAGCCACCACTAACTCAGAGAGGCTGCTGCCACTTTAATAAAAGGTATCATTAGTTACTTTAAATAATGCCACTTTAATAATGTTTACATATCTTACATTACTCATATCACATGTATTTTATATATATCTACTGCACCTTGCCGATGCCGCTCGGCCATCGCTCATCCATATATTTATATGTACATATTCTTATTCCATCCCTTTAGATTTGTGTATATTAGGTAGTTGTTGTGGAATTGTTAGATTACTTGTTAAATATTACTGCACTGTCAGAACTAGAAGCACAAGCATTTCGCTACCCTCGCATTGACATCTGCTAACCATGTGACCAATAACATCTGCTAACCATGTGACCAATAACATCTGCTAACCATGTGACCAATAACATCTGCTAACCACGTGACCAATAACACCTGCTAACCACGTGACCAATAACACCTGCTAACCACGTGACCAATAACACCTGCTAACCATGTGACCAATAACATCTGCTAACCACGTGACCATTAACATCTGCTAACCACGTGACCATTAACATCTGCTAACCACGTGACCATTAACATCTGCTAACCATGTGACCAATAACATCTGCTAACCATGTGACCAATAACATCTGCTAACCATGTGACCAATAACATCTGCTAACCATGTGACCAATAACATCTGCTAACTATGCGACCATTAACATCTGCTAACCATGTGACCATTAACATCTGCTAACAACGTGACCATTAACATCTGCTAACCATGTGACCATTAACATATGCTAACCATGTGACCAATAACATCTGCTAACCATGTGACCATTAACATCTGCTAACCATGTGGCCATTAACATCTGCTAACCACGTGACCATTAACATCTGCTAACCACGTGACCAATAACATCTGCTAACCACGTGACCAATAACATCTGCTAACCATGTGACCAATAACATCTGCTAACCATGTAACCATTAACTGATCTGGAGGACTCACTAAACAGAGAACATCCCCGGTCATCCTTACTGCTTCTGATCTGGAGGACTCGCTAAACAGAGAACATCCCTGGTCATCCCTACTGTCTCTGATCTGGAGGACTCACTAAACAGAGAACATCCCTGGTCATCCCTACTGTCTCTGATCTGGAGGACTCACTAAACAGAGAACATCCCTGGTCATCCCTACTGCCTCTGATCTGGAGGACTCACTAAACAGAGAACATCCCTGGTCATCCCTACTGCCTCTGATCTGGAGGACTCGCTAAACAGAGAACATCCCTGGTCATCCCTACTGTCTCTGATCTGGAGGACTCACTAAACAGAGAACATACCCGGTCATCCCTACTGACTCTGATCTGGAGGACTCACTAAACAGAGAACATCCCGGTCATCCCTACTGTCTCTGATCTGGAGGACTCACTAAACAGAGAATATCCCCGGTCATCCCTACTGGCGGACTCACTAAACACACATGCTTCATTTGTAAATGATGTCTGAGTGTTGGGAGTGCGCCCCTGGCTATCCGTCAATTAATTTCTTTGAGATAGGGGGCGCTCTTTTAATTTTTGGATAAAAAACGTTCCCGTTTTAAACAAGATATTTTGTCACGAAAAGATGCTCGACTATGCATGTAATTGACAGCTTTGGAAAGAAAAAACTCTTGACGTTTCCAAAACTGCAAAGATATTATCTGTGAGTGCCCCAGAACTAATGCTACAGGCGAAACCAAGATTAAATTTCATACAGGAAATGGTCCAGATTTTGAATGCCCTGTGTTCCAATGTCTCCTTATTTGGCTGTGAATGCGCCAGGAATGAGCCTGCACTTTCTGTCGTTTCCCCAAGGTGTCTGCAGCATTGTGACGTATTTGTAGGCATATCATTGGAAGATTGACCATAAGAGACTACATTTACCAGGTGTCCGCCCGGTGTCCTCCGTCGAAATTATTGCGTAATCTCCAGCTCCATGCGCGTTCCATTTTCTTCAGAGGAGAAAGTCAACTGCCACGAATGATTTATCATCGATAGATATGTGAAAAACACCTTGAGGATTGATTCTAAACAACGTTTGCCATGTTTCTGTCGATATTATGGAGTTAATTTGGAAAAAAGTTTGCGTTGTAATGACTTAATTTTCGTTTTTTTTCTTACCCAAACGTGATGAACAAAACGGAGCGATTTGTCCTACACAAATAATATTTTTGGAAAAACTGAACATTTGCTATCTAACTGAGAGTCTCCTCATTGAAAACATCTGAAGGTAAATTATTTTATTTGAATGCTTTTATTGTTTTTGTGAAAATGTTGCCTGCTGAATGCTAGGCTTAATGGTATGCTAGCTATCAATACTCTTACACAAATGCTTGTTTAGCTATGGTTCAAAAGCATATTTTGAAAATCTGAGATGGCAGTGTTGTTAACAAAAGGCTAAGCTTGAGAGCTAATATATTTATTTCATTTCATTTGCGATTTTCATGAATAGTTAACGTTGCGTTATGGTAATGAGCTTGAGGCTATAATTACGCTCCTGTAAATAGGATCCCGGATACGGGATTGCTCGTCGCAACCTCTTAAGGCCAATAATCTGCGGAAATGCGCAACGCCAAATGCTAATCGTACTCGATAAAACTCAAACTTCCATTAAAACACACATGCAGAGAATACCCAAAATGTCAATTTATATAGCCCGTCTGATCCATGGCAAAACTCCGTTCCAAAACGCAACGTCATTTTTTAAAATTAAAAAAGTTGCCTATAAACTTTTACAAAACACTTCAAACTACGTTTGTAACCGTTAATAATCGATCAAATTGATCACTGGGCGATCTGTATTCAATAGCAGCTACTCTTGAAATCAGTGTGCATTGTCTCTCTCCCATAAGCCTCTTCCTGTTCCTGGATGACAGGAAGGGCCTATTTCTTATTCCACCAAGGATTTAAACCAATGAAAATGCCAGTACTGGCGACATCGTGTGGAAGCTGTAGGTACTGCAACATCACCGTTATCTATTTTCTCTTGTGATAGACAATTCAGAGACTGGCGGATGAATACTTTTTTGTGGTTCTTGTGACCAGGTTTTTCTTGGGATTTCGCTTGCTGTTCACGTTCTGTTATAGTCACAGACATCATTTAACCAGTTTTAGAAACGTCAGAGTGTTTTCTATCCACACATACTAATCCTATGCATATACTATATTCCTGGCATGAGTAGCAGGACGTTGAAATGTTGCGCGATTTTTAACAAAATGTTGAAATAATTCAGGGGAGCCCTAAGAGGTTTTTAAGTATCAAAAGTAAAAATGCCATTAACAAAAAAATCCTCATATTAAGCAAACCAGGAGGCACAATATTCTTGTTTTTTAAAACCAAATACTTTTAGACTTTTACTCAAATAGAATTTGACTGGGTGACTTTCACTTAACTCATTTTCTATTAGCCTATTTAATCCCATCAGTCACAATTGTGACCGACCATTAAACACACTTTTTCACCTACTTTTCCAAGAAAATGTTAAAGAATTATGATAGATTATTTCAAAGGCACAATATTAGGATATTTTCATGCCTGTGGGGGGGGAATAGGGATTAAATGGGTTAAGGTATCTTTACTTTTACTCAAGTATGGCGTTGAGTGTGACGATCTCACCTGAGAGTCAGCGTTGAGTGTGAGGATCTCACCTGAGAGTCAGCGTTGAGTGTGATGATCTCACCTGAGAGTCAGCGTTGAGTGTGATGATCTCGTCGTCAGGTTCCAGCAGCTTGCAAGCATAGGCGATGTTGATGGCTGTCTCCTGTTTGTCCCCCGTCAGAACCCAGATCTGGAGCCCTGCCTTCCGCAGCGACGCAATGGTCTCTGGGACACCATCTTGTAGACGGTCCTCTACACCCGTTGCTCCTAGAAAACCATACGAATATCAACAGCTGTTGCATTAAAACATCATCTTTGACGAGGTCTTCAGGGGACATCAGTGTTGAAGGGATGCAGTACCAGTATGAACCTCCCTGGGGCCTCATTCAACACCAACGTTTGGTATTTCTCCATTTTGAATTTGACGGGATAGTGTGCTGTGCGTATCTTCACACAAATCTCAAATCATGTGTACGCACAACTTCTAGTGGTTGATGAACTGTATTGCAAGCTAACATTGTTATTTTGGGGGAATAGAGGAGTTATGCACTTGGAGTATAATAATGGTAGGCAAATAGAAGCATTAAAACGTAGGCCTGAGGCCTCCCGAGTGGAGCAGTGGCCTAATGAAAACATTAATATGTAGGCCTGAGGCCTCCCGAGTGGAGCAGTGGCCTAATGAAAACATTAAAATGTAGGCCTGAGGCCTCCCGGGTGGAGCAGTGGCCTAATGAAAACATTAAAATGTAGGCCTGAGGCCTCCCAAGTGGAGCAGGGGCCTAATGAAAACATTAAAACGTAGGCCTGAGGCCTCCCAAGTGGAGCAGTGGCCTAATGAAAACATTAAAACGTAACGTAGGCCTGAGGCCTCCCGAGTGGAGCAGTGGCCTAATGAAAACATTAAAACGTAGGCCTGAGGCCTCCCGAGTGGAGCAGTGGCCTAATGAAAACATTAAAACGTAACGTAGGCCTGAGGCCTCCCAAGTGGAGCAGTGGCCTAATGAAAACATTAAAACGTAACGTAGGCCTGAGGCCTCCCAAGTGGAGCAGTGGCCTAATGAAAACATTAAAACGTAACGTAGGCCTGAGGCCTCCCAAGTGGAGCAGTGGCCTAATGAAAACATTAAAACGTAACGTAGGCCTGAGGCCTCCCGAGTGGAGCAGTGGCCTAATGAAAACATTAAAATGTAGGCCTGAGGCCTCCCAAGTGGAGCAGGGGCCTAATGAAAACATTAAAACGTAGGCCTGAGGCCTCCCAAGTGGAGCAGTGGCCTAATGAAAACATTAAAACGTAGGCCTGAGGCCTCCCGAGTGGAGCAGTGGCCTAATGAAAACATTAAAACGTAACGTAGGCCTGAGGCCTCCCGAGTGGAGCAGTGGCCTAATGAAAACATTAACACGTAACGTAGGCCTGAGGCCTCCCGAGTGGAGCAGTGGCCTAATGAAAACATTAAAACGTAACGTAGGCCTGGGACCTCCCGAGTGGAGCAGTGGCCTAATGAAAACATTAAAATGTAGGCCTGAGGCCTCCCGAGTGGAGCAGTGGCCTAATGAAAACATTAAAACGTAACGTAGGCCTGAGGCCTCCCGAGTGGAGCAGTGGCCTAATGAAAACATTAAAACGTAACATAGGCCTGAGGCCTCTCGAGTGGAGCAGTGGCCTAATGAAAACATTAAAATGTAACGTAGGCCTGAGGCCTCCCGAGTGGAGCAGTGGCCTAATGAAAACATTAAAACGTAGGCCTGAGGCCTCTCGAGTGGAGCAGTGGCCTAATGAAAACATTAAAACGTAACGTAGGCCTGAGGCCTCCCGAGTGGAGCAGTGGCCTAATGAAAACATTAAAACGTAACGTAGGCCTGAGGCCTCCCGAGTGGAGCAGTGGCCTAATGAAAACATTAAAATGTAGGCCTGAGGCCTCCCGAGTGGAGCAGTGGCCTAATGAAAACATTAAAACGTAACGTAGGCCTGAGGCCTCCCGAGTGGAGCAGTGGCCTAATGAAAACATTAAAACGTAATGTAGGCCTGAGGCCTCCCGAGTGGAGCAGTGGCCTAATGAAAACATGAAAACGTCATGTAGGCCTGAGGCCTCCCGAGTGGAGCAGTGGCCTAATGAAAACATTAAAATGTAGGCCTGAGGCCTCCCAAGTGGAGCAGTGGCCTAATGAAAACATTAAAACGTAACGTAGGCCTGAGGCCTCCCGAGTGGAGCAGTGGCCTAATGAAAACATTAAAACGTAGGCCTGAGGCCTCCCGAGTGGAGCAGTGGCCTAATGAAAACATTAAAACGTAACGTAGGCCTGAGGCCTCCCAAGTGGAGCAGTGGCTTAATGAAAACATTAAAACGTAGGCCTGAGGCCTCCCGAGTGGAGCAGTGGCCTAATGAAAACATTAGAAACGTAACGTAGGCCTGAGGCCTCCCGAGTGGAGCAGTGGCCTAATGAAAACATTAAAACGTAGGCCTGAGGCCTCCCGAGTGGAGCAGTGGCCTAATGAAAACATTAAAACGTAACGTAGGCCTGAGGCCTCCCTAGTGGAGCAGTGGCCTAATGAAAACATTAAAACGTAACGTAGGCCTGAGGCCTCCCGAGTGGAGCAGTGGCCTAATGAAAACATTAAAACGTAACGTAGGCCTGAGGCCTCCCGAGTGGAGCAGTGGCCTAATGAAAACATTAAAACGTAGGCCTGAGGCCTCCCGAGTGGAGCAGTGGCCTAATGAAAACATTAAAACGTAACGTAGGCCTGAGGCCTCCCGAGTGGAGCAGTGGCCTAATGAAAACATTAACACGTAACGTAGGCCTGAGGCCTCCCGAGTGGAGCAGTGGCCTAATGAAAACATTAAAACGTAGGCCTGAGGCCTCCCGAGTGGAGCAGTGGCCTAATGAAAACATTAAAACGTAACGTAGGCCTGAGGCCTCCCGAGTGGAGCAGTGGCCTAATGAAAACATTAAAACGTAACGTAGGCCTGAGGCCTCTCGAGTGGAGCAGTGGCCTAATGAAAACATTAAAACGTAGGCCTGAGGCCTCCCAAGTGGAGCAGTGGCCTAATGAAAACATTAAAACGTAACGTAGGCCTGAGGCCTCCCGAGTGGAGCAGTGGCCTAATGAAAACATTAAAACGTAGGCCTGAGGCCTCCCGAGTGGAGCAGTGGCCTAATGAAAACATTAAAACGTAACGTAGGCCTGAGGCCTCCCGAGTGGAGCAGGGGCCTAATGAAAACATTAAAACATAGGCCTGAGACCTCCCGAGTGGAGCAGTGGCCTAATGAAAACATTAAAACGTAGGCCTGAGGCCTCCCGAGTGGAGCAGTGGCCTAATGAAAACATTAAAACGTAACGTAGGCCTGAGGCCTCCCGAGTGGAGCAGTGGCCTAATGAAAACATTAAAACGTAACGTAGGCCTGAGGCCTCCCGAGTGGAGCAGTGGCCTAATGAAAACATTAAAACGTAGGCCTTTTTTTGTGTTGCTAATGTATGATGGGGGTCCCTGGTTTTCCTGTGAGGGGGTCCCTGGGCATAAGAGTTTGACGACCCCCTGGTCTAAATCATAATCATATTGCTGGACATGTTTCTTTTTCTGACTGGTTTATTATCAGGCTACTACCATTTATCCAATCAACCGTCAACTATGTACTATTTATCCAATCAACAGCCAACCATGAACCATTTATCCATTCAACAGCCAACCATGAACCAGCAGTCCCTACCTGGCCCACCACTCCACCCTGGACTTGAATATCCCCCTCTACAAGGCAGCAGTCCCTACCTGGCCCACCACTCCACCCTGGACTTGAATATCCCATGTAGGACGTCCCCCTCACACAGGAGCAACAGAACGGACACCCCGTCCCGACCGTATTGATGGGGTTCTGAGTGATGGTTTACCACAGCTGTGGTATGTGTGTGGCAATGGCGGAATAACATTAAAACTCGTTAACTATGATCGATGGTGCTGGTTGTCTTTGCTCGCTGTAACTAACAAAGTTATACAGGAGTTACAGGAGTGGAAATCGTGTTTTTTTCTGTGAATGTTGGAGTTGATGTGAAATGGATGTAATCAAGCCCCCAGAGGCTTTGAGCCTGGATGTAATCAAGCCCCCAGAGGTTTTAAGCCTGGATGTAATCAAGCCCCCAGAGGCTTTGAGCCTGGATGTAATCAAGCCCCCAGAGGCTTTGAGCCTGGATGTAATCAAGCCCCCAGAGGCTTTGAGCCTGGATGATGTAATCAAGCCCCCAATGGCTTTGAGCCTGGATGTTGTTATCAAGCCCCCAGAGGTTTTGAGCCTGGATGTTGTTATCAAGCCCCCAGAGGCTTTGAGCCTGGATGTTGTTATCAAGCCTCCAGAGGTTTTGAGCCTGGATGTTGTTATCAAGCCCCCAGAGGTTTTGAGCCTGGATGTTGTTATCAAGCCCCCAGAGGCTTTGAGCCTGGATGTTGTTATCAAGCCTCCAGAGGTTTTGAGCCTGGATGTTGTCATCAAGCCCCCAGAGGTTTTGAGCCTGGATGTTGTTATCAAGCCCCCAGAGGCTTTGAGCCTGGATGTTGTTATCAAGCCCCCAGAGGTTTTCAGCCTGGATGTTGTTATCAAGCCCCCAGAGGTTTTCAGCCTGGATGTTGTTATCAAGCCCCCAGAGGTTTTATGTACAGGAGGACTTTGGTCAGGCCGTCATCGTAAAAAAATCTGTGGAGGCCCAGCGGTCCTAGTGTTAAGGGTAAGGGGGGTCCGTGGAGGCCCAGCGGTCCTAGTGTTAAGGGTGGGGGGTCCGTGGAGGCCCAGCGGTCCTAGTGTTAAGGGTAACAACTTTACCTAATAGATGCAGGTTAATCTCCAGTCTCAGAGCAGACTGAAACAGCAGCTCTTCTCTTCCCTGTATGGCCGTCTCTGCCTCCAGATGATGTCGCAACCAGACAGCATACTCCTCCTTAGTCATAACCTGCCACAGACAGACAAACAGACAGAGACACAGACAGAGACACAGACAGACAGACAGACAGAGACACAGACAGAGACACAGAGACACAGACAGACAGAGACACAGACAGACAGAGACACAGACAGACAGAGACACAGACAGACAGAGACACAGACAGACAGAGACACAGACAGACAGAGACAGACACAAAAAAACTAGTCAGATCATTTTTTATATTTATTTATCAGGGAGTCATACTGAGACCAAGGTGTATTTGACATAAATGACAGAAAACACACACATCAAAATATAGAAACCAAATGCAAGCAGCAAGAAAAACACGGTCATAGAAGAACACACATTCATCAGTGATAAAGTCCTCAAAATCAGCTTTCTGAATTGACCTAGAGGCATCAGAACATTCCATTTAAGAATTTTTTTGAAGATTGTTCCACAACTAAGGTGCAGGAAAACTACAAGCTGATTTACCAGGAATTTCCAGAGTTAGCCAGCCCTGAGACCTGGGTTGGTAACTTGTATGTCTATAGTTTAGTAATGATGTTAGTTACAGTGGGACTTTTACAAAAAGGGCTTTATAAATGAAAACATAGCAACGTATCAACCTAGGTGACATCACAGAGGACCAACCAACTGTCTGATAGAGAATGTGGTGATGACATATAATCATCAGGTTAGGAGGAGTACATGGGCCACCTTCCAGACCCTAGGGATAGTACCAGATATAATCATCAGGTTAGGAGGAGTACATGGGCCTCCTTCCAGACCCTGGGGATAGTACCAGATATAATCATCAGGTTAGGAGGAGTACATGGGCCTACTTCCAGACCCTGGGGATAGTACCAGATATAATCATCGGGTTAGGAGGAGTACATGGGCCTCCTTCCAGACCCTGGGGATAGTACCAGATATAATCATCAGGTTAGGAGGAGTACATGGGCCTCCTTCCTTATCCTGGGGATAGTACCAGGTATAATCATCAGGTTAGGAGGAGTACATGGGCCTCCTTCCAGACCCTGGGGATAGTACCAGATATGATCATCAGGTTAGGAGGAGTACATGGGCCTCCTTCCAGACCCTGGGGATAGTACCAGGTATAATCATCAGGTTAGGAGGAGTACATGGGCCTCCTTCCAGACCCTGGGGATAGTACCAGGTATAATCATCAGGTTAGGAGGAGTACATGGGCCTCCTTCCAGACCCTGGGGATAGTACCAGATACAGTGCCTTGCGAAAGTATTCGGCCCCCTTGAACTTTGCGACCTTTTGCCACATTTCAGGCTTCAAACATAAAGATATAAAACTGCATTTTTTTGTGAAGAATCAACAACAAGTGGGACACAATCATGAAGTGGAACGACATTTATTGGATATTTCAAACTTTTTTAACAAATCAAAAACTGAAAAATTGGGCGTGCAAAATTATTCAGCGCCTTTACTTTCAGTGCAGCAAACTCTCTCCAGAAGTTCAGTGAGGATCTCTGAATGATCCAATGTTGACCTAAATGACTAATGATGATAAATACAATCCACCTGTGTGTAATCAAGTCTCCGTATAAATGCACCTGCACTGTGATAGTCTCAGAGGTCCGTTAAAAGCGCAGAGAGCATCATGAAGAACAAGGAACACACCAGGCAGGTCCGAGATACTGTTGTGAAGAAGTTTAAAGCCGGATTTGGATACAAAAAGATTTCCCAAGCTTTAAACATCCCAAGGAGCACTGTGCAAGCGATAATATTGAAATGGAAGGAGTATCAGACCACTGCAAATCTACCAAGACCTGGCCGTCCCTCTAAACTTTCAGCTCATACAAGGAGAAGACTGATCAGAGATGCAGCCAAGAGGCCCATGATCACTCTGGATGAACTGCAGAGATCTACAGCTGAGGTGGGAGACTCTGTCCATAGGACAACAATCAGTCGTATATTGCACAAATCTGGCCTTTATGGAAGAGTGGCAAGAAGAAAGCCATTTCTTAAAGATATCCATAAAAAGTGCCGTTTAAAGTTTGCCACAAGCCACCTGGGAGACACACCAAACATGTGGAAGAAGGTGTCAGATGAAACCAAAATTGAACTTTTTGGCAACAATGCAAAACGTTATGTTTGGCGTAAAAGCAACACAGCTGAACACACCATCCCCACTGTCAAACATGGTGGTGGCAGCATCATGGTTTGGGCCTGCTTTTCTTCAGCAGAGACAGGGAAGATAGTTAAAATTGATGGGAAGATGGATGGAGCCAAATACAGGACCATTCTGGAAGGAAACCTGATGGAGTCTGCAAAAGACCTGAGACTGGGACGGAGATTTGTCTTCCAACAAGACAATGATCCAAAACATAAAGCAAAATCTACAATGGAATGGTTCAAAAATAAACATATCCAGGTGTTAGAATGGCCAAGTCAAAGTCCAGACCTGAATCCAATCGAGAATCTGTGGAAAGAACTGAAAACTGCTGTTCACAAATGCTCTCCATCCAACCTCACTGAGCTCGAGTTGTTTTGCAAGGAGGAATGGGAAAAAATTTCAGTCTCTCGATGTGCAAAACTGACAGAGACATACCCCAAGCGACTTACAGCTGTAATCGCAGCAAAAGGTGGCGCTACAAAGTATTAACTTGGGGGGGCTGAATAATTTTGCACGCCCAATTTTTCAGTTTTTGATTTGTTAAAAAAGTTTGAAATATCCAATAAATGTCGTTCCACTTCATGATTGTGTCCCACTTGTTGTTGATTCTTCACAAAAAATACAGTTTTATATCTTTATGTTTGAAGCCTGAAATGTGGCAAAAGGTCGCAAAGTTCAAGGGGGCCAAATACTTTCGCAAGGCACTGTATAATCATCAGGTTAGGAGGAGTACATGGGCCTCCTTCCAGACCCTGGGGATAGTACCAGGTATAATCATCAGGTTAGGAGGAGTACATGGGCCTCCTTCCAGACCCTGGGGATAGTACCAGGTATAATCATCAGGTTAGGAGGAGTACATGGGCCTCCTTCCAGACCCTGGTGATAGTACCAGGTATAATCATCAGGTTAGGTAGAGTACATGGGCCTCCTTCCAGACCCTGGGGATAGTACCAGGTATAATCATCAGGTTAGGAGGAGTACATGAGCCTCCTTCCAGACCCTGGGGATAGTACCAGGTATAATCATCAGGTTAGGAGGAGTACATGGGCCTCCTTCCATACCCTGAGGATAGTACCAGGTATAATCATCAGGTTAGGAGGAGTACATGGGCCTCCTTCCAGACCTTGGGGATAGTACCAAGTATAATCATCAGGTTAGGAGGAATACATGGGCCTGCAGCAGAAATTAATCAAGCATATCAGCCCGAGTGGATTAATTGTTTACGTCAATCTTAAGCAAGGCATCTAGCACATCACAGACAGGAAATTGTTGAAATCTAAAAAAAAGATTCACTAAAATGTTGACGGGTTAACTATCGAGTCAGCTGGAGGCTGGCAGAGGGAAGAGCAGTCGATTGACTGTCCAGGGTCAATTAAACTACTGTTTCTCTCAAGCCTGTCGTGATAAAATTATGATTAAAAGGTTCACTTATCCCATTCTTCTCAGTTATGTTGCCAGAGTCAGAAAGAACTTGCTTAGGCAGGGGATGTGTAAGCTTGGACGCATTCAATTGACTTACTAGCGTCAATTAAAACCAACGTTTCTGTCAAAGGAAAAGCCGAGATGAAATGATTAAAAGCATCACTTATCCCATTTTTCTTCGTTAAGATACCAGAGGCGAGAGGGTACATCTGTTTCTCAATTGTCTGAATGTTTTCCAGTCCACTACTGAATGTTTTCCAGTCCACTACAGAATGTTTTCCAGTCCACTACACTACTGAATGTTTTCCAGTCCACTACACTACTGAATGTTTTCCAGTCCACTACTGAATGTTTTCCAGTCCACTACTGAATGTTGTCCAGTCCACTACTGAATGTTGTCCAGTCCACTACTGAATGTTGTCCAGTCCACTACACTACTGAATGTTTTCCAGTCCACTACACTACTGAATGTTTTCCAGTCCACTACACTACTGAATGTTTTCCAGTCCACTACACTACTGAATGTTTTCCAGTCCACTACTGAATGTTTTCCAGTGCACTACTGAATGTTTTCCAGTCCACTACTGAATGTTTTCCAGTCCACTACTGAATGTTGTCCAGTCCACTACTGAATGTTTTGCAGTCCACTACTGAATGTTTTCCAGTCCACTACTGAATGTTTTCCAGTCCACTACTGAATGTTTTCCAGTCCACTACTGAATGTTTTCCAGTCCACTACAGAATGTTTTCCAGTCCACTACTGAATGTTTTCCAGTCCACTACTGAATGTTTTCCAGTCCACTACTGAATGTTTTCCAGTCCACTACTGAATGTTTTCCAGTCCACTACTGAATGTTTTCCAGTCCACTACTGAATGTTTTCCAGTCCACTACAGAATGTTTTCCAGTCCACTACACTACTGAATGTTTTCCAGTCCACTACAGAATGTTGTCCAGTCCACTACTGAATGTTTTCCAGTCCACTACTGAATGTTTTCCAGTCCACTACTGAATGTTTTCCAGTCCACTACACTACTGAATGTTTTCCAGTCCACTACAGAATGTTGTCCAGTCCACTACTGAATGTTTTCCAGTCCACTACTGAATGTTGTCCAGTCCACTACACTACTGAATGTTTTCCAGTCCACTACTGAATGTTGTCCAGTCCACTACACTACTGAATGTTGTCCAGTCCACTACAGAATGTTTTCCAGTCCACTACAGAATGTTTTCCAGTCCACTACACTACTGAATGTTTTCCAGTCCACTACTGAATGTTTTCCAGTCCACTACTGAATGTTTTCCAGTCCACTACTGAATGTTTTCCAGTCCACTACTGAATGTTTTCCAGTCCACTACTGAATGTTGTCCAGTCCACTACAGAATGTTTTCCAGTCCACTACACTACTGAATGTTTTCCAGTCCACTACTGAATGTTTTCCAGTCCACTACAGAATGTTTTCCAGTCCACTACAGAATGTTTTCCAGTCCATTACTGAATGTTTTCCAGTCCACTACAGAATGTTTTCCAGTCCACTACAGAATGTTTTCCAGTCCACTACAGAATGTTTTCCAGTCCACTACTGAATGTTTTCCAGTCCACTACTGAATGTTTTCCAGTCCACTACTGAATGTTTTCCAGTCCACTACTGAATGTTTTCCAGTCCACTACTGAATGTTTTCCAGTCCACTACTGAATGTTTTCCAGTCCACTACTGAATGTTTTCCAGTCCACTACACTACTGAATGTTTTCCAGTCCACTACTGAATGTTTTCCAGTCCACTACTGAATGTTTTCCAGTCCACTACACTACTGAATGTTTTCCAGTCCACTACTGAATGTTTTCCACTACACTACTGAATGTTTTCCAGTCCACTACACTACTGAATGTTTTCCAGTCCACTACTGAAAGTTTTCCAGTACACTACTGAATGTTTTCCAGTCCACTACACTACACTACTGAATGTTTTCCAGTCCACTACTGAATGTTTTCCACTACACTACTGAATGTTTTCCAGTCCACTACACTACACTACTGAATGTTTTCCAGTCCACTACTGAATGTTTTCCACTACACTACTGAATGTTTTCCAGTCCACTACACTACTGAATGTTTTCCACTACACTACAGAATGCTTTCCAGTCCACTACAGAATGTTGTCCAGTCCACTACTGAATGTTTTCCAGTCCACTACACTACTGAATGTTTTCCAGTCCACTACAGAATGTTGTCCAGTCCTATACTGAATGTTGTCCAGTCCACTACTGAATGTTTTCCAGTCCACTACTGAATGTTTTCCAGTCCACTACACTACTGAATGTTTTCCAGTCCACTACTGAATGTTTTCCAGTCCACTACACTACTGAATGTTGTCCAGTCCACTACTGAATGTTTTCCAGTCCACTACTGAATGTTTTCCAGTCCACTACACTACTGAATGTTTTCCAGTCCACTACTGAATGTTTTCCAGTCCACTACACTACTGGATGTTTTCCAGTCCACTACTGAATGTTTTCCAGTCCACTACTGAATGTTTTCCAGTCCACTACTGAATGTTTTCCAGTCCACTACAGAATGTTTTCCAGTCCACTACACTTCAGAATGTTTTCCAGTCCACTACAGAATGTTTTCCAGTCCACTACACTACTGAATGTTTTCCAGTCCACTACACTACAGAATGTTTTCCAGTCCACTACAGAATGTTTTCAAGTCCACTACTGAATGTTTTCCAGTCCACTACTGAATGTTTTCCAGTCCACTACTGAATGTTTTCCAGTCCACTACTGAATGTTTTTCAGTCCACTACTGAATGTTTTCCAGTCCACTACACTACTGAATGTTTTCCAGTCCACTACACTACTGAATGTTTTCCAGTCCACTACACTACTGAATGTTTTCAAGTCCACTACAGAATGTTGTCCAGTCCACTACTGAATGTTGTCCAGTCCACTACACTACTGAATGTTTTCCAGTCCACTACACTACTGAATGTTTTCCAGTCCACTACACTACTGAATGTTTTCCAGTCCACTACACTACTGAATGTTTTCCAGTCCACTACACTACTGAATGTTTTCCAGTCCACTACTGAATGTTTTCCAGTCCACTACAGAATGTTTTCCAGTCCACTACAGATGGTTTTCCAGTCCACTACTGAATGTTTTCCAGTCCACTACAGAATGTTTTCCAGTCCACTACTGAATGTTTTCCAGTCCACTACTGAATGTTTTCCAGTCCACTACTGAATGTTTTCCAGTCCACTACTGAATGTTTTCCAGTCCACTACAGAATGTTTTCCAGTCCACTACACTACTGAATGTTTTCCAGTCCACTACTGAATGTTTTCCACTACACTACTGAATGTTTTCCAGTCCACTACACTACAGAATGCTTTCCAGTCCACTACAGAATGTTTTCCAGTCCACTACACTACTGAATGTTTTCCAGTCCACTACTGAATGTTTTCCACTACACTACTGAATGTTTTCCAGTCCACTACACTACAGAATGCTTTCCAGTCCACTACAGAATGTTTTCCAGTCCACTACACGACTGAATGTTTTCCAGTCCACTACAGAATGTTGTCCAGTCCACTACTGAATGCTTTCCAGTCCACTACACTACAGAATGTTGTCCAGTCCACTACTGAATGTTTTCCAGTCCACTACACTACTGAATGTTTTCCAGTCCACTACTGAATGTTTTCCAGTCCACTACAGAATGTTTTCCAGTCCACTACAGAATGTTTTCCAGTCCACTACACTACAGAATGTTTTCCAGTCCACTACAGAATGTTTTCCAGTCCACTACACTACTGAATGTTTTCCAGTCCACTACACTACAGAATGTTTTCCAGTCCACTACAGAATGTTTTCAAGTCCACTACTGAATGTTTTCCAGTCCACTACTGAATGTTTTCCAGTCCACTACTGAATGTTTTCCAGTCCACTACTGAATGTTTTTCAGTCCACTACTGAATGTTTTCCAGTCCACTACACTACTGAATGTTTTCCAGTCCACTACACTACTGAATGTTTTCCAGTCCACTACACTACTGAATGTTTTCAAGTCCACTACAGAATGTTGTCCAGTCCACTACTGAATGTTGTCCAGTCCACTACACTACTGAATGTTTTCCAGTCCACTACACTACTGAATGTTTTCCAGTCCACTACACTACTGAATGTTTTCCAGTCCACTACACTACTGAATGTTTTCCAGTCCACTACACTACTGAATGTTTTCCAGTCCACTACTGAATGTTTTCCAGTCCACTACAGAATGTTTTCCAGTCCACTACAGAATGTTTTCCAGTCCACTACTGAATGTTTTCCAGTCCACTACAGAATGTTTTCCAGTCCACTACTGAATGTTTTCCAGTCCACTACTGAATGTTTTCCAGTCCACTACTGAATGTTTTCCAGTCCACTACTGAATGTTTTCCAGTCCACTACAGAATGTTTTCCAGTCCACTACACTACTGAATGTTTTCCAGTCCACTACTGAATGTTTTCCACTACACTACTGAATGTTTTCCAGTCCACTACACTACAGAATGCTTTCCAGTCCACTACAGAATGTTTTCCAGTCCACTACACGACTGAATGTTTTCCAGTCCACTACAGAATGTTGTCCAGTCCACTACTGAATGCTTTCCAGTCCACTACACTACAGAATGTTGTCCAGTCCACTACTGAATGTTTTCCAGTCCACTACACTACAGAATGTTTTCCAGTCCACTACACTACAGAATGCTTTCCAGTCCACTACAGAATGTTTTCCAGTCCACTACACTACAGAATGTTTTCCAGTCCACTACTGAATGTTTTCCAGTCCACTACTGAATGTTTTCCAGTCCACTACACTACTGAATGTTGTCCAGTCCACTACACTACTGAATGTTTTCCAGTCCACTACTGAATGTTTTCCAGTCCACTACTGAATGTTTTCCAGTCCACTACAGAATGTTTTCCAGTCCACTACAGAATGTTGTCCAGTCCACTACAGAATGTTTTCCAGTCCACTACACTACTGAATGTTTTCCAGTCCACTACTGAATGTTTTCCAGTCCACTACTGAATGTTTTCCAGTCCACTACAGAATGTTTTCCAGTCCACTACTGAATGTTTTCCAGTCCACTACTGAATGTTTTCCAGTCCACTACTGAATGTTTTCCAGTCCACTACTGAATGTTTTCCAGTCCACTACAGAATGTTTTCCAGTCCACTACTGAATGTTTTCCAGTCCACTACTGAATGTTTTCCAGTCCACTACACTACTGAATGTTTTCCAGTCCACTACTGAATGTTTTCCAGTCCACTACAGAATGTTTTCCAGTCCACTACAGAATGTTGTCCAGTCCACTACAGAATGTTTTCCAGTCCACTACACTACTGAATGTTTTCCAGTCCACTACTGAATGTTTTCCAGTCCACTACTGAATGTTTTCCAGTCCACTACAGAATGTTTTCCAGTCCACTACTGAATGTTTTCCAGTCCACTACTGAATGTTTTCCAGTCCACTACAGAATGTTTTCCAGTCCACTACAGAATGTTGTCCAGTCCACTACACTACAGAATGTTTTCCAGTCCACTACTGAATGTTTTCCAGTCCACTACAGAATGTTTTCCAGTCCACTACTGAATGTTTTCCAGTCCACTACTGAATGTTTTCCAGTCCACTACTGAATGTTTTCCAGTCCACTACTGAATGTTTTCCAGTCCACTACTGAATGTTTTCCAGTCCACTACTGAATGTTTTCCAGTCCACTACAGAATGTTGTCCAGTCCACTACACTACAGAATGTTTTCCAGTCCACTACTGAATGTTGTCCAGTCCACTACACTACAGAATGTTTTCCAGTCCACTACAGAATGTTGTCCAGTCCACTACACTACAGAATGTTTTCCAGTCCACTACAGAATGTTTTCCAGTCCACTACAGAATGTTTTCCAGTCCACTACACTACAGAATGCTTTCCAGTCCACTACAGAATGTTTTCCAGTCCACTACACTACAGAATGCTTTCCAGTCCACTACAGAATGTTTTCCAGTCCACTACACTACAGAATGCTTTCCAGTCCACTACAGAATGTTTTCCAGTCCACTACACTACAGAATGTTTTCCAGTCCACTACAGAATGTTTTCCAGTCCACTACACTACAGAATGCTTTCCAGTCCACTACAGAATGTTTTCCAGTCCACTACACTACAGAATGTTGTCCAGTCCACTACACTACAGAATGCTTTCCAGTCCACTACACTACAGAATGCTTTCCAGTCCACTACAGAATGTTTTCCAGTCCACTACACTACAGAATGCTTTCCAGTCCACTACAGAATGTTTTCCAGTCCACTACACTACAGAATGTTTTCCAGTCCACTACTGAATGTTTTCCAGTCCACTACTGAATGTTTTCCAGTCCACTACAGAATGTTTTCCAGTCCACTACAGAATGTTTTCCAGTCCACTACTGAATGTTTTCCAGTCCACTACTGAATGTTTTCCAGTCCACTACTGAATGTTTTCCAGTCCACTACTGAATGTTTTCCAGTCCACTACACTACAGAATGTTTTCCAGTCCACTACTGAATGTTTTCCAGTCCACTACTGAATGTTTTCCAGTCCACTACAGAATGTTTTCCAGTCCACTACAGAATGTTTTCCAGTCCACTACTGAATGTTTTCCAGTCCACTACTGAATGTTTTCCAGTCCACTACAGAATGTTGTCCAGTCCACTACACTACTGAATGTTTTCCAGTCCACTACTGAATGTTTTCCAGTCCACTACAGAATGTTTTCCAGTCCACTACACTACTGAATGTTTTCCAGTCCACTACTGAATGTTTTCCAGTCCACTACTGAATGTTTTCCAGTCCACTACAAGGCGTTAGGATAGTCAGTTCTCCTTGCTCTAGGCCCAGGCCCTGATTTCTCATGTGTTTGAGTTTAATGATGGAAATAGTTTAAAAATAAAAGTCCTATTAGTTGTTGAAGATGTATTGTTGTATTGCTGAAGCTGTGTTACCTTTTTTGCGATGCAGAGAGTACGAAGACCATCAGCAGCATAGAGGTTCAGGTAATTCTGGGTCTTGTATAGGATCTTTCTTTGGCGTTTCCCTTTGGAATCATCTGAAAAGTGAAAGATGAATGAATTAAACAAATGGAAGTTTGCATTAACATCAAGTCCCTGTAATGTATCTGGCAGGAAAGTTACTCCACACATCATCACCAAACATTTAGGAAACTTCTAAAGTGCTATTCAGTAACAGTTTCCTCTATAACGTCACCACAACCAGTCCACATGCTGCTTCTGACTCAGCTCTGAGAGTCGGGTTTCAACTGAGACCTATTAATTTCGCTGTAATTAGAGTCATTCCCTCCCTGTTCAATCGAGGCTCTGGCATCCAGAAGTTTCAGTGGTATGACAACATTTCTTCTTGTCCATTTGGTCAAGTCAAAATATGATAGCTTTGCTACAATGAACCTATTGTCGACTTAGCTTGGTCCCATATCTGTTTGTGCTGTCTATAGTGCTTTCTGTAAGTAAGTAAATATAAAAGTAGCCAGCCAGGGAGTTCTGGGATGTGGGAGTCCGGGGGGGACATGCCCCTGAAATAGTTTGTGCAGAACGACCTCCTCTGGTACATTCTAACGCCTTGATTTCATCTGAAATACATAGCTAAATGATTAAACACTTTAACGACTTTATCAGATTGGTAAAATGAGTAAGAAGACAATTTAAATAAGTGAAAAGGTATGAATTCAGTGTGTTAGTTGTTTTGGATATTGTCTTGGCGATTATGATCAGGACTACTTTCTGAGTTAAAGAACATTAAAAGCTATTTTTAACATTAAATCTCAAGATTAAATTCATATTTACAGTGTTACTGCAAGGAATTAATTACCAAGTATGACATTAGCATTTATAACATTAAATCGGTTTTCTTTTATAATATTTTGGACCAGAATGAGGCTCTCTCTCTACTACCTTATTGTTCCTGCAGTGAGGATTCAACATCTTCATCGAATGTTTCCATATTTATCTGCAGATAATAGTCAAAAACTCTGTCTGGAGGCCTCACGGGAGGCTCACGGGAGCCTCACGGGAGGCTGCCAACCTCACCTTGTTCTGATTTAATGATCCAATGGTTTTTTTCAGCACTGACCAAATTTCAGGTCTGCTGAGCAGAAACGTGAACGTTCTCTGCAAATTCCGGCGCGAGGCAGTTAAAACTAACAGTGGCCAACTAGGCTTCTGTGGTTATCTGATCATAATGTAGACCTATAAGAGTGGCTTACCATCATACCACCTTCACATGGAAATAGCTATTCTATGAAACAGCCAATAGTTATTCTTTGAAACAGCCAATAGTTATTCTATGAAACAGCCAATAGTTATTCTATGAAACAGCCAATAGTTATTCTATGAAACAGCCAATAGTTATTCTATGAAACAGCCAATAGTTATTCTATGAAACAGCCAATAGTTATTCTATGAAACAGCCAATAGTTATTCTATGAAACAGCCAATAGTTATTTTATGAAACAGCCAATAGTTATTCTATGAAACAGCCAATAGCTATTCTACAGTAGCAGCCAATGTGTGCTGTTCAATGTAAGCCTACATTCCATGACTTGACATTAAAATGTTTTGCTAATTGTCCTTCAGGCAAGTAGTGACTGAATTTTAGTTTTTTTTTCAAACAGAAAACGTAGTGTCAGAAAACGTAGTATTCACGTTCAGAGAGTATTCACGTTCAGAGAGTATTCACATTCAGAGTATTCACGTTCAGAGTATTCACGTTCAGAGAGTATTCACATTCAGAGTATTCACGTTCAGAGTATTCACGTTCAGAGAGTATTCACGTTCAGAGAGTATTCACGTTCAGAGTATTCACGTTCAGAGAGTATTCACATTCAGAGAGTATTCACGTTCAGAGAGTATTCACATTCAGAGAGTATTCACATTCAGAGAGTATTCACATTCAGAGAGTATTCACGTTCAGAGAGTATTCACATTCAGAGAGTATTCACGTTCAGAGAGTATTCACATTCAGAGAGTATTCACATTCAGAGAGTATTCACATTCAGAGAGTATTCACGTTCAGAGAGTATTCACATTCAGAGAGTATTCACATTCAGAGAGTATTCACATTCAGAGAGTATTCACATTCAGAGAGTATTCACATTCAGAGAGTATTCACATTCAGAGAGTATTCACGTTCAGAGAGTATTCACATTCAGAGAGTATTCACATTCAGAGAGTATTCACGTTCAGAGAGTATTCACATTCAGAGAGTATTCACGTTCAGAGAGTATTCACATTCAGAGAGTATTCACGTTCAGAGAGTATTCACGTTCAGAGTGTATTCACGTTCAGAGTATTTACGTTCAGAGAGTATTCACATTCAGAGAGTATTCACATTCAGAGAGTATTCACGTTCAGAGAGTATTCACGTTCAGAGTGTATTCACATTCAGAGAGTATTCACATTCAGAGAGTATTCACATTCAGAGAGTATTCACATTCAGAGAGTATTCACGTTCAGAGAGTATTCACGTTCAGAGTGTATTCACATTCAGAGAGTATTCACATTCAGAGAGTATTCACATTCAGAGAGTATTCACATTCAGAGAGTATTCACGTTCAGAGTGTATTCACGTTCAGAGTGTATTCACGTTCAGAGTATTCACGTTCAGAGAGTATTCACCTTCAGAGAGTATTCACCTTCAGAGAGTATTCACGTTCAGAGTATTCACGTTCAGAGTATTCACCTTCAGAGTGTATTCACCTTCAGAGTGTATTCACCTTCAGAGTGTATTCACCTTCAGAGAGTATTCACCTTCAGAGAGTATTCACCTTCAGAGAGTATTCACCTTCAGAGAGTATTCACCTTCAGAGAGTATTCACCTTCAGAGAGTATTCACCTTCAGAGAGTATTCACCTTCAGAGAGTATTCACCTTCAGAGAGTATTGACGTTCAGAGAGTATTCACGTTCAGAGAGTATTCACCTTCAGAGAGTATTCACGTTCAGAGAGTATTCACGCCACATTGTTGTGTTACTGCCTGAATTTAAAATGTATTCAATTGAGATGTGTCACTGACCCCCACACACACACACAATACCTTATAAAGCCAAAGTGGAATTATATTTGTCAAAATTTTTACAAATTAATAAAAAAATTAAAGCTGAAATATCTTGAGTCAAAAAGTATTCAACCCCTTTGTTATGTCAAGCCTAAATAAGTTCAGGAGTAAAAATGTGCTTAACGAGTCACATAATAAGTTGCATGGACTCACTCTGTGCAATAATGGTGTTTAACATGATTTTTCAATGACTACCTCATCTCTGTACCCCAGTCAAGCAGTGAATTTCAAACACAGATTCAACCAAAGACCAGGGAGGTTTTCCAATGCCTCAAAGAAGGGCACCGATTGGTAGGTGGGTGAAAAAAAGTAAGGCTCCTATGCTGTGAGGCAGTATAGGCCTCTCCAACCCAGCTCCTCTTTAAATGTTCAAGACCTCCTTTCGGTCATTTAATTCTAGCAGGAAACATCTCTTCAAAGCTGCAATATGTCACTTGTTGGCCGACCCGACCAAATGCACGTAGAAATGTGAGTTGTAGATCTGTCATTCTCATTGACAGCAAGTCTAAGAAGAGGTGGATCTGTTCTGTGTGTTCTATGCTTGCCGTTCTTAAGTTTCATCTTTGCGTCTTTTCCTTTGGGTTTTGTACACCAGCTTCAAACAGATGAAAATACTATATTATTGGTTATTGAAAATGATTATTCACAGCTGTTTAGATTGTACAATGAGATTCTCTACAGTATACTTGCTTGTGTTGTTACATAAACTGAAATTAGGCAAACTATTAGAACTTTAGCAACCAGGAAATGACCTATTTCTGCATAGTGCATCTTTAAATGTCCAAGAACATTAAGCTTTTTGTATTTTTTGGGCCAACATGGAGCCTGTGCACATTCCATGTAATACGTTGGATTTTGTTTGGTCTTTACTTGTATAGAATATAAATTAACCTTGTCTGTTCCGTCCATCATTGAAGAACCAGATAAAACCCTTTAGCATACATGACATATGAGGGTTGTTGACATTACATTGATTGGGAGACTCATAGTATGAATGCATAGGTATTGTATACATCATATACAGTGCCTTGCGAAAGTATTCGGCCCCCTTGAACTTTGCAACCTTTTGCCACATTTCAGGCTTCAAACATAAAGATATAAAACTGTATTTTTTTGTGAAGAATCAACAACAAGTGGGACACAATCATGAAGTGGAACGACATTTATTGGATATTTCAAACTTTTTTAACAAATCAAAAACTGAAAAATTGGCAGTGCAAAATTATTCAGCCCCTTTACTTTCAGTGCAGCAAACTCTCTCCAGAAGTTCGGTGAGGATCTCTGAATGATCCAATGTTGACCTAAATGACTAACGATGATAAATACAATCCACCTGTGTGTAATCAAGTCTCTGTATAAATGCACCTGCACTGTGATAGTCTCAGAGGTCCGTTAAAAGCGCAGAGAGCATCATGAAGAACAAGGAACACACCAGGCAGGTCCGAGATACTGTTGTGAAGAAGTTTAAAGCCGGATTTGGATACAAAAAGATTTCCCAAGCTTTAAACATCCCAAGGAGCACTGTGCAAGCGATAATATTGAAATGGAAGGAGTATCAGACCACTGCAAATCTACCAAGACCTGGCCGTCCCTCTAAACTTTCAGCTCATACAAGGAGAAGACTGATCAGAGATGCAGCCAAGAGGCCCATGATCACTCTGGATGAACTGCAGAGATCTACAGCTGAGGTGGGAGACTCTGTCCATAGGACAACAATCAGTCGTATATTGCACAAATCTGGCCTTTATGGAAGAGTGGCAAGAAGAAAGACATTTCTTAAAGATATCCATAAAATGTGTCCTTTAAAGTTTGCCACAAGCCACCTGGGAGACACACCAAACATGTGGAAGAAGGTGCTCTGGTCAGATGAAACCAAAATTGAACTTTTTGGCAACAATGCAAAACGTTATGTTTGGCGTAAAAGCAACACAGCTGAACACACCATCCCCACTGTCAAACATGGTGGTGGCAGCATCATGGTTTGGGCCTGCTTTTCTTCAGCAGGGACAGGGAAGATGGTTAAAATTGATGGGAAGATGGAAGGAGCCAAATACAGGACCATTCTGGAAGAAAACCTGATGGAGTCTGCAAAAGACCTGAGACTGGGACAGAGATTTGTCTTCCAACAAGACAATGATCCAAAACATAAAGCAAAATCTACAATGGAATGGTTCAAAAATAAACATATCCAGGTGTTAGAATGGCCAAGTCAAAGTCCAGACCTGAATCCAATCGAGAATCTGTGGAAAGAACTGAAAACTGCTGTTCACAAATGCTCTCCATCCAACCTCACTGAGCTCGAGCTGTTTTGCAAGGAGGAATGGGAAAAAATGTCAGTCTCTCGATGTGCAAAACTGATAGAGACATACCCCAAGCGACTTACAGCTGTAATCGCAGCAAAAGGTGGCGCTGCAAAGTATTAACTTAAGGGGGCTGAATAATTTTGTACGCCCAATTTGTCAGTTTTTGATTTGTTAAAAAAGTTTAAAATGTCCAATAAATGTTGTTCCACTTCATGATTGTGTCACACTTGTTGTTGATTCTTCACAAAAAAATACAGTTTTATATCTTTATGTTTGAAGCCTGAAATGTGGCAAAAGGTTGCAAAGTTCAAGGGGGCCGAATACTTTCGCAAGGCACTGTATATAGATGTTTTGTTTTGTATGACACAAATATATGGTGGCCTCTGCTTATTGGCTGCTTATTCAAGCCAGACAGTTTTTACTGGGGGGGCTCAGTAGCTCAGTCTTGGTCTCTACTTACTGTTGAGAGTTATATTGAAATAAATGACACAAGGTGGAATTTCTAAATTTGGTTATGTATCAACAGTCCCTTAATAAGCCCATGTCAGCCACAAAGGTTTAGATTGGTAAGCCAGTCTAATTGCCAGCTATCTAAACATAGTAGTTTAGCATGGTCAAACGAATGATCCCATTGACCATTAGTTATATACTGAACAAAAAACAAAAAATATAGAAACGCAAGTGGCTGAGGCACAGACTATTCAGAGCTGGGCTGGGAGCTGAGGCACAGGGTAGACCCATTCAGAGCTGGGCTGGGAGATGAGGCAGAGGGTAGGACTATTCAGTGCTGGGCTGAGGGGCTGAGGCACAGGGTAGACCTATTCAGAACTGGGCTGAGGGGCCAATTCAGAGCTGGGTTTGGGGCCTATTCAGAGCTGGGCTGAGGGGCCTATTCAGAGCTGGGCTGAGGGGCCTATTCAGAGCTGGGCTGAGGGTCCTATTCAGAGCTGGGTTGGGGGCCTATTCAGAGCTGGGCTGGGGGAAGAGGGACCTATTCAGAGATGGGGCGAGGGCTGAGAGGCCTATTCAGAGCTGGATTAGGGGCTGAGGAACACGGTTCAGAGCTGGGTTGGGGGCTGAGGCACAGGGTTCAGAGCTGGGCTGGGGGGCCTATTCAGAGCTGGGCTGGGGGCTGGGGGGCCTATTCAGTGCTGGGTTGGGGGCTGGGGGGCCTATTCAGAGCTGGGCTGGGTGCTGGGGGGGCCTATTCAGAGCTGAGTTGGGGGGTCTATTCAGAGCGGGGCTGAGGGGCCTATTCAGAGCTGGGCTGGGGGCTGAGGCACAGGGTAGAACTATTCAGAGCTAGGCTGGGGGCTGAGGGGCCTATTCAGAGCTGGGCTGAGGGACCTATTCAGAGCTGGACTGGGGGTTGAGGGGCCTATTCAGAGCTGGGCTGAGGGGCCTATTCAGAGCTGGGCTGGGGGCTGAGGGGCCTATTCAGAGCTGGGCTGGGGGTTGAGGGGCCTATTCAGAGCTGGGCTGGGGGATCTATTCAGAACTGGGTTGGGGGCTGAGGCACAGGGTTGGCCTATTCAGAGCTGGGTTGGGGGCTGAGGCACAGGGTTGGCCTATTCAGAGCTGGGTTGGGGGCTGAGGCACAGGGTTGGCCTATTCAGAGCTGGGTTGGGGGCTGAGGCACAGGGTTGGCCTATTCAGAGCTGGGTTGGGGGCTGAGGCACAGGGTTGGCCTATTCAGAGCTGGGTTGGGGGATCAGTAAAAATCCTTGGACCGAGATGGCATATAAATGTGAAGCATCTCGTTGGCATTTCCAGTCACCCCCAAATATGGTGATGTGAGGAAGCCAAGTGGCTGGCCATTGGGAAAGATGGATTTTGGCCGACATTCTGCAAATGTTCTCATCTATCAAACATTTAATCTCAACACAGTTCTCTCTTACCAAATCTTGAATCGGTTACGACCAGAGTACGCATTCCCTAACGGAAATATGTGAATACGTGCCATAACGAGCCAATAGGATCTCGCCAGCTCCTCTCTGCCCACCTCCTGGTTTATTCTGCTCCCATTGGAAACAACAGGCTGTAGTTCATCTTGGGTTAGATATAAAAAAAATATTTGACACTATTCAGAGGAGCTGGGCTAGGGGTGAGATTGAGAACTCTGTCCCCAAAGACTTGCCTCACTCTATAAACTAAACTACAAAATGGTCCCACACATCCTGAATTTTCACTTAGTAAAAAGCCTGTGAGATTGGCTACAGAGGACCGTTCAAATAATGGACGTTCAGTACTCTCTAACACCTAGGTTGTGTCCCAAATGGCAACCCCTTATGGGCCCTGGTCAAAAGTAAAGAACTATTTAGGGAATAGGGTGCCATTTGGGACTGGAAAAATCAATATCATCGTTCACAAATGAATCCAGGATTGTTTCAGAGTAACTGAGTAAAGATGCCAGAATAAAAAAGCACCACTTTCTCTTGATTTACGGGGGTTACCAAGGTCCTTTATTCAAGGTGATACAATGATAACTTTCTACTACAGTTCAACCTGCCTTCATTAATGAAGAGCATTCACACAGGTCCAATACTGAATACATTATTGCAGGGTAAGGACAAAGTTTTTGATTCATCACAGAAACCCTGTTGCATTTACTGGCAGGGTCACACTGAATGGGGTACCATGTTTTAAAAAGCCTGTCACAACTGCTCACAGAATACTGACTTGCTAAGCAATCATGGACAGGTGTCTAGTGACGGTGTGTATACAGAATTAGTGAAAAAGTGCCTCTGTAGCTCTTTGCGATCCTGGCTGACTAACAACGTGTGTGTGTGTGTGTGTGTGTGTGTGTGTGTGTGTGTGTGTGTGTGTGTGTGTGTGTAGACCTTCGCCCTTAAGGATTTTTAGACCTACTCTACTATATATTTCCCTCCTACAACAGCCAGGAATAAACCTGTTGGGCCTCATTCTCTATATCGGGAATAAACCTGCTGGGCCTCATTCTCTATATCAGGAATAAACCTGTTGGGCCTCATTCTCTATATCAGGAATAAACCTGCTGGGCCTCATCCCCTATATCAGAAATAAACCTGCTGGGCCTCATCCCCTATATCAGGAATAAACCTGCTGGGCCTCATCCCCTATATCAGAAATAAACCTGCTGGGCCTCATCCCCTATATCAGAAATAAACCTACTGGGCCTCATTCCCTATATCAGGAAGGAACCAGACGGGCCTCATCCCCTATATCTGCAAGGAACCAGGCGGGCCTCATCCCCTATATCTGCAAGGAACCAGGCGGGCCTCATCCCCTATATCTGGAAGGAACCAGGAGGGCCTCATCCCCTATATCTGGAAGGAACCAGGCGGGCCTCATCCCCTATATCAGGAATAAACCTGCTGGGCCTC
Source organism: Oncorhynchus mykiss (assembly GCF_013265735.2). NCBI lineage: Eukaryota > Metazoa > Chordata > Actinopteri > Salmoniformes > Salmonidae > Oncorhynchus > Oncorhynchus mykiss. The sequence continues at coordinate 1,535,776 of NC_048565.1, read as the reverse complement.
ATCCCCTATATCAGGAATTAACCTGTTGGTTCATTGAATATCCCTTTGAGCATGGTGAAGTTATTAATTACACTTTGGATGGTGTATCAATAAACCCAGTCAGTACAAAAATACAGGTGTCCTTCCTAACTCCGTTGCCGGAGAGGAAGGAAACTGCTCAGGGATTTCACCATTTGGCCAATGGTGACTTTTAAAACGGTCACAGAGTTTAATGGTTGTGATAAGAGAAAACTGAGGATGGATCAACAACATTGTAGTTACTCCACAATACTCCACTCTGTCAATAACCTAATTGACAGAGTGAAAAGTAGTAAGCCTGTACAGAATAAAAATATTCCAAAAGATGCATCCTGTTTGCAACAAGGCACTAAAGTAATAATGCAAAATACAGTTGAAGTCGGAAGTTTACATACATCTTAGCCAAATACATTTGAACTCAGTTTTTCACAATTCCTGACATTTAATCCTAGCAAAAATGTTCTGTCTTAGGTCCGTTAAGATCACCACTTTATTTTAAGAATGTGAAAGGTCAGAATAATAGTAGAAATAATTATTTATTTAGTCTTTTATTTCTTTCATCACATTCCCAGTGGGTCAGAAGTTTACATACACTCAAGTAGCATTGACTTTAAATTGTTTAACTTGGGTCAAACATGTCGGGTAGCCTTCCACAAGCTTCCCACAATAAGTTGGGTGAATTTTGGCCCATTCCTCCTGACAGAACTGGTGTAACTGAGTCAGGTTTGTAGGCCTCCTTCTGCCCACAAATTTTCAATAGGATGGAGGTCAGGGATATGTGATGGCCACTCCAATACCTTGACTTTTTTGTCCTTTAGCCATTTTGCCACAACTTTGGAAGTATGCTTGGGGTCAGTGTCCATTTGGAAGACCCATTTGCAACCAAGCTTTAACTTCTTGACTGATGTCTTGAGATGTTGCTTCAATATATCCACATAACTTTCCTTCCTCAAGATGCCATCTATTTTGTGAAGTGTAACAGTCCCTCCTGCAGTAGAGGACCCCCACAACATGATGCTGCCACCCTCGTGCTTCAAGGTTGGGATGGTGTTCTTCAGCTTGCAAGCCTCTCCCTTTTTCCTCCAAACATAACGATGGTCATTATGGCCAAACAGTTCTATTTTTGTTTCATCTGACCAGAGGGCAATTCTCCAAAAAGTATGATCTTTGTCCCCATGTGCAGTTTGCAAACCGTAGTCTGGCTTTTTTATGGCGGTTTTGGAGCAGTGGCTTCCTTGCTGTGCAGCCTTTCAGGTTATGTCGATATAGGACTCGTTTTACTGTGGATATAGATACTTTTGTACCTGTTTCCTCCAGCATCTTCACAAGGTCCTTTGCTGTTGTTCTGGGATTGATTTGCACTTTTCGCACCAAAGTACGTTAATCTCTAGGAGACAGAACGCGTCTCCTTCCTGAGCAGTATGACGGCTCCGTGTTTATACTTGTGTACTATTGTTTGTACAGATGAACGTGGCGTTTGGATATTGCTCTCAAGGATGAACCACACCTGTGGAGGTCTACAATTTTTTCCTGAGGTCTTGGCTGATTTCTTTTGATTTCCCCATGATGTCAAGCAAAGAGGCACTGAGTTTGAAGGTAGGCCTTGAAATACATCCACAGGTACACCTCCAATTGACTCAAATTATGTAAATTAGCCTATCAGAAGCCACTAAAGCCATGCCAATTTTTTCTGGAATTTTCCAAGCTATTTAAAGGCACAGTCAACATAGGTTATGTAAACTTCTGACCCACTGGAATTGTGATAGATTATTTCCCTTATAATTCACTGTCTGTAAACAATTGTTGGAAAAATTACTTGTGTAAAGTAGATGTCCTAACCGACTTGCCAAAACTATAGTTTGTTAACTTATTGGTGACATGGGGGCAGTATTGAGTAGCTTGGATGAATAAGGTGCCCAGTGTAAACTGCCTGCTACTCTGTTCCAGATGCTAATATATGCATACTATTAGTAGTATTGGATAGAGAACACTCTGAAGTTTCTAAAACTGTTTGAATGATGTCTGTGAGTATAACAGAACTCATATGGCAGGCAAAAACCTGAGAAAAATCCAACCAGGAAGTGGGAAATCTGAGGGTTGTAGTTTTTTTTTTAAACCCAGCCCCTATTGTAGATACAGTGGGATATTGCTTATGTTGCACTTCCTAAGGCTTCCACTAGATGTCAACCGTCTTTAGAAACTTGTTTGAGGAGTCTACTATAAAGGAGGGGCTCATGAGAGCTGTTTGAGACAGTGGTCTGGCAGAGTGCCTTGGGCCCATGACGCGCGGTCACGAGAGAGTTAGCTCTCGTTCCATTGCTTTTCTACAGACAATGGAATTCTCCGGTTGGAACATTATTGAAGATTTATGTTAAAAACATCCTAAAGATTGATTCTATACTTAGTTTGGCATGTTTCTACGACCTGTAATATAACTTTTTGAACTTTTCGTTGGCTGGACATGAACGCACATTTGGATTTATTTACCAAACGCCCTAACAAGAGAGGCTATTTGGACATAATGATGGACATTATCGAACAAATCAAACATTTATGGTGGAATTGGGATTCCTGGAAGTGCATTCTGATGAAGATCAAAGGTAAGTGAATATTTATAATGCTATTTCTGAGTAATGTTGACCACCCAATATGGCAGGTATCTTTTTGTCTGCTTGTTGTCTGAAAGCTGTACTCAGATTATTGCATGGTTTGCTTTTTCTGTAACTTGATGTAGCTCTCTGCAAAATCAATGTTTTAGAACTACTGAACGTAACAGGCCAATGTAAAAATATGCACTTTAGCGAACAAAACATACATGTATTGTGTAACATGAAGTCCTATGAGTGTCATCCGGTGAAGATCATTAAAGGTTAGTGATTAATTTTATCTCTATTTGTGCTTTTTGTGACTCCTCTCTTTGGCTGGAAAAATGGCTGGATTTTTCTGTGACTTGGTGGTGACCTAACAATCATTTGTGGTGCTTTCGCTGTAAATCCTTTTTGAAATCAGACACTGTGGTTGGATTAACGAGAATTGTATCTTTAAAATGGTGTAAGATACTTGTATGCTTGAGGAATTGTAATTATGAGATTTTTGCTGTTTTGAATTTGGCGCCCTGCACTTTCACTGGCTGTTGGCGAGGTGGGACGCTAGCATCGCACATATCGCAGAGAGGTTGACAAGAAATTTGTGGAGTGGTTGAAAAACGAGTTTTAATGACTCCAACCTAAGTGCATATAAACTTCTGACTTCAACTGTATCTCCTCAGTACCACCCCTGGACAGAATGGAGGTAAGCACAGGCAAAATCCTAGAGGAAAACCTTTTTCAGTCTGCTTTCCAGCAGACACTGGGAGATGAATTCACCTTTCAGCAGGACAAAAACCTAAAACACAAGGCCAAATCTACACTGGAGTTGCTAAACAAGAAGACAGTGAATATTCCTGAGTGGCCGAGCTACAGTTTTGATTTAAATCTACGGCAAGACTTTACAATGGTTGCCTAGCAATGATCGGCAACCAATATGACAGAGCAAGAATACGTTTTGGAAAGAATAATTATCAAATATTGTACAATCCAGGTGTGCAAAACTCTTAAGTGACTTACCCAGAAAGACAGCTGTAATCGCTACCAAAGGTGCTTCTACAAAGTATTGACCCAGGTGCGTGAATACTTAAATATTCTACTCTATATAATATAATATTCTAAAAACATGTTTAAACTTTGTCATTATGAGGTGTGCAGATGGTGACAAGTTGTTTTCAATTCAGGCTGTATAACAACAAAATGTGGAATAGGTCAAGGGGTATGATTACTTTCTGAAGGCACTGTAGGTGAGATTCTACCTAATAAAGTCATGCATCATAGTGACCAGTCCCCCTACCACCCATCCCCTGGCCTGCTGTGAGGTCCTCCTACCTGTAGATGGCAGTGTGATGAGGTCCATGATGACAGAGTCAGCTCCTTTAGTGTAGACGGTGATCTGATCTGTTAGCGGGTGTCTCACCACCACAGACATCCTCTTTCTGGTGGAGTCAAACCCCAGAGTGTGGAGCAGCTCAAAGCTTAGCTTCCCCAGGTCAGGTAGCTCCACCGTCACCTGATCAGGTAGCCGGCCAACCAGAGAACACTTGTAGGCACGCGCCGCATACACCAGGGCAGCCTCGTCAGGTGACTCTGCCTCGTAGCGGAGCTCTCCTTCCTCTAGGGCCCCGGGCTCTCCCTCGGTAGTGTGAGGAGGGACGGGGGAGAAGGCATGTTCCAAACCCACCGAACCTCCAAGGTGATGCTCCTCATCTAATTTAGTCAGGGTGCTCTCGGCTGAGGGGGAGGAGAGGACACTGGAACATTCACGGTGGGAGGAGCGGTTGAGGCTGGAAGAGCTGCTACTGTTGGAGTTGGAGGTGAGACGGCTAGAGGTAAAGCGCTTGATGAAGTCCTCGATAGTCTTCACTGGGGACTTCAGCCCAAACCTCATCCGCACCTGAGAGAGAGAGGGACAGAGGGTTGGAAACATTAGCCCAAACCTCATCTGCACCTGAGACAGAGGGACAGAGGGTTGGAAACATTAGACCAAACCTCATCCGCACCTGAGAGAGAGGGACAGAGGGTTGGAAACATTAGCCCAAACCTCATCTGCACCTGAGACAGAGGGACAGAGGGTTGGAAACATTAGACCAAACCTCATCCGCACCTGAGAGAGAGGGACAGAGGGTTGGAAACATTAGCTCAAATCTCATCCACACCGGAGGGAGAGAGACATGTCTCCCTCTCGCTAATCCGTCTCCCTCGGGTGCTGAGGGACAGCACCAGGCATCTGGCCACAGATACGGCCTACTCTTAGGTATACAGTCTGGCATAAAACCCTGATGGCCTGGCTGAGGCACAAGAGCATTGTGTGAATAAGACCGTTACTAAAGGACAAGGGAAACAAACGAGAAACAGTAGGAAAGTGAAATGGCTCTCGATCTAAGATGTGACCATTCGATATCTCCATGACTAAATGTGACTATTCTACTGATTTACATCTCCATGACTAGATGTGACTATTCTACATCTCCATGACTAGATGTGACTATTCTACATCTCCATGACTAGATGTGACTATTCTACATCTCCATGACTAGATGTGACTAATCTACATCTCCATGTCTAGATGTGACTATTCTACTGATTTACATCTCCATGACTAGATGTGACTATTCTACTGATTTACATCTCCATGACTAGATGTGACTATTCTACTGATTTACATCTCCATGACTAGATGTGACTATTCTACATCTCCATGTCTAGATGTGACTATTCTACATCTCCATGACTAGATGTGACTATTCTACATCTCCATGACTAGATGTGACTATTCTACTGATTTACATCTCCATGACTAGATGTGACTATTCTACATCTCCATGACTAGATGTGACTATTCTACATCTCCATGACTAGATGTGACTATTCTACATCTCCATGACTAGATGTGACTATTCTACATCTCCATGACTAGATGTGACTATTCTACATCTCCATGACTAGATGTGACTATTCTACATCTCCATGACTAGATGTGACTATTCTACATCTCCATGACTAGATGTGACTATTCTACATCTCCATGACTAGATGTGACTATTCTACATTTCCATGACTAGATGTGACTATTCTACATCTCCATGTCTAGATGTGACTATTCTACTGATTTACATCTCCATGACTAGATGTGACTATTCTACATCTCCATGTCTAGATGTGACTATTCTACATCTCCATGTCTAGATGTGACTATTCTACATCTCCATGACTAGATGTGACTATTCTATATCTCCATGTCTAGATGTGACTATTCTACATCTCCATGACTAGATGTGACTATTCTACATCTCCATAACTAGATGTGACTATTCTACTGATTTACATCTCCATGACTAGATGTGACTATTCTACATCTCCATGACTAGATGTGACTATTCTACATCTCCATGACTAGATGTGACTATTCTACATCTCCATGACTAGATGTGACTATTCTACATCTCCATGACTAGATGTGACTATTCTACATCTCCATGACTAGATGTGACTATTCTACATCTCCATGACTAGATGTGACTATTCTACATCTCCATGACTAGATGTGACTATTCTACATCTCCATGTCTAGATGTGACTATTCTACATCTCCATGTCTAGATGTGACTATTCTACATCTCCATGTCTAGATGTGACTATTCTACATCTCCATGTCTAGATGTGACTATTCTACATCTCCATGACTAGATGTGACTATTCTATATCTCCATGTCTAGATGTGACTATTCTACATCTCCATGACTAGATGTGACTATTCTACTGATTTACATCTCCATGTCTAGATGTGACTATTCTACATCTCCATGTCTAGATGTGACTATTCTACTGATTTACATCTCCATGACTAGATGTGACTATTCTACATCTCCATGTCTAGATGTGACTATTCTATATCTCCATGTCTAGATGTGACTATTCTACATCTCCATGTCTAGATGTGACCATTCTACTGATTTACATCTCCATGACTAGATGTGACTATTCTACATCTCCATGTCTAGATGTGACTATTCTATATCTCCATGTCTAGATGTGACTATTCTACATCTCCATGTCTAGATGTGACTATTCTACTGATTTACATCTCCATGTCTAGATGTGACTATTCTACATATCCATGTCTAGATGTGACTATTCTACTGATTTACATCTCCATGACTAGATGTGACTATTCTACATCTCCATGTCTAGATGTGACTATTCTACATCTCCATGTCTAGATGTGACTATTCTACTGATTTACATCTCCATGACTAGATGTGACTATTCTACATCTCCATGACTAGATGTGACTATTCTACATCTCCATGACTAGATGTGACTATTCTACATCTCCATGACTAGATGTGACTATTCTACATCTCCATGACTAGATGTGACTATTCTACTGATTTACATCTCCATGTCTAGATGTGACTATTCTACATCTCCATGTCTAGATGTGACTATTCTACTGATTTACATCTCCATGACTAGATGTGACTATTCTACTGATTTACATCTCCATGACTAGATGTGACTATTCTACATTTCCATGACTAGATGTGACTATTCTACATTTCCATGACTAGATGTGACTATTCTACATCTCCATGTCTAGATGTGACTATTCTACTGATTTACATCTCCATGACTAGATGTGACTATTCTACATCTCCATGTCTAGATGTGACTATTCTACTGATTTACATTTCCATGTCTAGATGTGACTATTCTACATATCCATGTCTAGATGTGACGGGAAGGGAGCAGTGTGTGTGTTTGTGGGGGGAATGAAGAGAGATGTGTGTGTGTGGGGGGGAATGAAGAGAGAGGTGTGTGTGTGGGGGGGAATGAAGAGAGAGGTGTGTGTGTGGGGGGGAATGAAGAGAGAGGTGTGTGTGTGGGGGGGAATGAAGAGAGAGGTGTGTGTGTGGGGGGGAATGAAGAGAGAGGTGTGTGTGTGGGGGGGAGTGAAGAGAGAGGTGTGTGTGTGGGGGGGAATGAAGAGAGAGGTGTGTGTGTGGGGGGGAATGAAGAGAGAGGTGTGTGTGTGGGGGGGAATGAAGAGAGAGGTGTGTGTGTGGGGGGGAATGAAGAGAGAGGTGTGTGTGTGGGGGGGAATGAAGAGAGAGGTGTGTGTGTGGGGGGGAATGAAGAGAGAGGTGTGTGTGTGGGGGGGAATGAAGAGAGAGGTGTGTGTGTGGGGGGGAATGAAGAGAGAGTTGTGTGTGTGGGGGGGAATGAAGAGGGAGGTGTGTGTGTGGGGGGGGAATGAAGAGAGAGGTGTGTGTGGGGGGGAATGAAGAGGGAGGTGTGTGTGGGGGGGGGGGGGATGAAGAGAGAGGTGTGTGTGTGGGGGGGGGGAATGAAGAGAGAGGTGTGTGTGTGTGGGGGGAATGAAGAGAGAGGTGTGTGTGTGTGGGGGGAATGAAGAGAGAGGTGTGTGTGTGTGGGGGGAATGAAGAGAGAGGCATGTGTGTTTTTGTGGGATAGACAGAGTGGTGTGTGTTAACTGAAGAGTAAATGTTTCATTCATCATGAAATACAGATCATTATGTAGTGTTGTCCCCTGACTGACATACAGATCATTTTGTAGTGTTGTCCCCTGACTGACATACAGATCATTATGTAGTGTTGTCTCCTGACTGACATACAGATCATTTTGTAGTGTTGTCTCCTGACTGACATACAGATCCTTATGTAGTGTTGTCCCCTGACTGACATACAGATCCTTATGTAGTGTTGTCCCCTGACTGACATACAGATCCTTATGTAGTGTTGTCCCCTGACTGACATACAGATCCTTATGTAGTGTTGTCCCCTGACTGACACAATGACATACAGATCATTATGTAGTGTTGTCTCCTGACTGACATACAGATCATTATGTAGTGTTGTCTGTCCCCTGACTGACCCAATGACATACAGATCATTATGTAGTGTTGTCTGTCCCCTGACTGACCCAATGACATACAGATCATTATGTAGTGTTGTCTGTCCCCTGACTGACCCAATGACATACAGATCATTATGTAGTGTTGTCTGTCCCCTGACTGACACAACGACATACAGATCATTATGTAGTGTTGTCTGTCCCCTGACTGACCCAATGACATACAGATCATTATGTAGTGTTGTCTGTCCCCTGACTGACCCAATGACATACAGATCATTATGTAGTGTTGTCTGTCCCCTGACTGACACAACGACATACAGATCATTATGTAGTGTTGTCCCCTGACTGACACAATGACATACAGATCATCACGTAGTGGATTTCATCATGTATTAATAAGTAGTAATGTGGAATACTGCTGGATTTCATAATGTATTATTAATAAGTAGTAATGTGGAATACTGCTGGATTTCATTATGTATTATTAATAAGTAGTAATGTGGAATACTGCTGGATTTCATTATGTATTATTAATAAGTAGTAATGTGGAATACTGCTGGATTTCATCATGTATTATTAATAAGTAGTATTGTGGAATACTGCTGGATTTCATTATGTATTATTAATAAGTAGTATTGTGGAATACTGCTGGATTTCATTATGTATTATTAATAAGTAGTATTGTGGAATACTGCTGGATTTCATCATGTATTATTAATAAGTAGTATTGTGGAATACTGCTGGATTTCATCATGTATTAATAATAAGTAGTAATGTGGAATACTGCTGGATTTCATTATGTATTATTAATAAGTAGTAATGTGGAATACTGCTGGATTTCATCATGTATTAATAATAAGTAGCAATGTGGAATACTGCTGGATTTCATTATGTATTATTAATAAGTAGTAATGTGGAATACTGCTGGATTTCATTATGTATTATTAATAAGTAGTAATGTGGAATACTGCTGGATTTCATTATGTATTATTAATAAGTAGTAATGTGGAATACTGCTGGATTTCATTATGTATTATTAATAAGTAGTAATGTGGAATACTGCTGGATTTCATTATGTATTATTAATAAGTAGTAATGTGGAATACTGCTGGATTTCATTATGTATTATTAATAAGTAGTAATGTGGAATACTGCTGGATTTCATTATGTATTATTAATAAGTAGTATTGTGGAATACTGCTGGATTTCATCATGTATTAATAATAAGTAGCAATGTGGAATACTGCTGGATTTCATTATGTATTATTAATAAGTAGTAATGTGGAATACTGCTGGATTTCATAATGTATTATTAATAAGTAGTAATGTGGAATACTGCTGGATTTCATTATGTATTATTAATAAGTAGTAATGTGGAATACTGCTGGATTTCATTATGTATTATTAATAAGTAGTATTGTGGAATACTGCTGGATTTCATTATGTATTATTAATAAGTAGTATTGTGGAATACTGCTGGATTTCATTATGTATTATTAATAAGTAGTAATGTGGAATACTGCTGGATTTCATCATGTATTAATAAGTAGTATTGTGGAATACTGCTGGATTTCATCATGTATTAATAAGTAGTATTGTGGAATACTGCTGGATTTCATCATGTATTAATAAGTAGTAATGTGGAATACTGCTGGATTTCATTATGTATTATTAATAAGTAGTAATGTGGAATACTGCTGGATTTCATCATGTATTAATAAGTAGTAATGTGGAATACTGCTGGATTTCATCATGTATTAATAAGTAGTAATGTGGAATACTGCTGGATTTCATCATGTATTATTAATAAGTAGTAATGTGGAATACTGCTGGATTTCATCATGCATTAATAAGTAGTAATGTGGAATACTGCTGGATTTCATCATGTATTAATAAGTAGTAATGTGGAATACTGCTGGATTTCATCATGTATTAATAAGTAGTATTGTGGAATACTGCTGGATTTCATTATGTATTATTAATAAGTAGTAATGTGGAATACTGCTGGATTTCATCATGTATTAATAAGTAGTATTGTGGAATACTGCTTATGCCTGTTGCCAGCGCCTCCAAACATGGATCTATCAGTGCAAAGCTGTTGCTGTGTATTCCTTTGTGCGATTAGCAGCTATGAAACAAAACAGAAATAAAGCATAAAACTCGCTCATATGCTCATACTTTACTTTTGACAACTTTTTTGTAGAGCCCTGCAGACGTGGATCTATAGTACTGTAGAGCCCTGCAGACGTGGATCTATAGTACTGTAGAGCCCTGCAGACGTGGATCTATAGTACTGTAGAGCCCTGCAGACGTGGATCTATAGTACTGTAGAGCCCTGCAGACGTGGATCTATAGTACTGTAGAGCCCTGCAGACGTGGATCTATAGTACTGTAGAGCCCTGCAGACGTGGATCTATAGTACTGTAGAGCCCTGCAGACGTGGATCTATAGTACTGTAGAGCCCTGCAGACGTGGATCTATAGCACTGTAGAGCCCTGCAGACGTGGATCTATAGCAATGTAGAGCCCTGCAGACGTGGATCTATAGTACTGTAGAGCCCTGCAAACGTGGATCTATAGTACTGTAGAGCCCTGCAGACGTGGATCTATAGTACTGTAGAGCCCTGCAGACGTGGATCTATAGTACTGTAGAGCCCTGCAGACGTGGATCTATAGTACTGTAGAGCCCTGCAGACGTGGATCTATAGTACTGTAGAGCCCTGCAGACGTGGATCTATAGTACTGTAGAGCCCTGCAAACGTGGATCTATAGTACTGTAGAGCCCTGCAGACGTGGATCTATAGTACTGTAGAGCCCTGCAGACGTGGATCTATAGTACTGTAGAGCCCTGCAAACATGGATCTATAGTACTGTAGAGCCCTGCAGACGTGGATCTATAGTACTGTAGAGCCCTGCAGACGTGGATCTATAGTACTGTAGAGCCCTGCAGACGTGGATCTATAGTACTGTAGAGCCCTGCAGACGTGGATCTATAGTACTGTAGAGCCCTGCAAACGTGGATCTATAGTACTGTAGAGCCCTGCAGACGTGGATCTATAGTACTGTAGAGCCCTGCAAACGTGGATCTATAGTACTGTAGAGCACTGCAGACGTGGATCTATAGCACTGTAGAGCCCTGCAGACGTGGATCTATAGTACTGTAGAGCCCTGCAGACGTGGATCTATAGTACTGTAGAGCCCTGCAGACGTGGATCTATAGTACTGTAGAGCCCTGCAGACGTGGATCTATAGTACTGTAGAGCCCTGCAAACGTGGATCTATAGTACTGTAGAGCCCTGCAGATGTGGATCTATAGTACTGTAGAGCCCTGCAAACGTGGATCTATAGTACTGTAGAGCCCTGCAGACGTGGATCTATAGTACTATAGAGCCCTGCAGACGTGGATCTATAGTACTGTAGAGCCCTGCAGACGTGGATCTATAGTACTGTAGAGCCCTGCAGACGTGGATCTATAGTACTGTAGAGCCCTGCAAACGTGGATCTATAGTACTGTAGAGCCCTGCAGACGTGGATCTATAGTACTGTAGAGCCCTGCAGACGTGGATCTATAGTACTGTAGAGCCCTGCAGACGTGGATCTATAGTACTGTAGAGCCCTGCAGACGTGGATCTATAGTACTGTAGAGCCCTGCAGACGTGGATCTATAGTACTGTAGAGCCCTGCAGACGTGGATCTATAGTACTGTAGAGCCCTGCAGACGTGGATCTATAGTACTGTAGAGCCCTGCAGACGTGGATCTATAGTACTGTAGAGCCCTGCAGACGTGGATCTATAGTACTGTAGAGCCCTGCAAACGTGGATCTATAGTACTGTAGAGCCCTGCAGACGTGGATCTATAGTACTGTAGAGCCCTGCAGACGTGGATCTATAGTACTGTAGAGCCCTGCAGACGTGGATCTATAGTACTGTAGAGCCCTGCAGACGTGGATCTATAGTACTGTAGAGCCCTGCAAACGTGGATCTATAGTACTGTAGAGCCCTGCAGACGTGGATCTATAGCACTGTAGAGCCCTGCAGACGTGGATCTATAGTACTGTAGAGCCCTGCAGACGTGGATCTATAGTACTGTAGAGCCCTGCAGACGTGGATCTATAGTACTGTAGAGCCCTGCAGACGTGGATCTATAGTACTGTAGAGCCCTGCAGACGTGGATCTATAGTACTGTAGAGCCCTGCAGACGTGGATCTATAGTACTGTAGAGCCCTGCAAACGTGGATGGTGAAAGACATTCTTACCCACCAATACCTAAATCTACCCGCGGGTGGCGCTATGGAACGCTTTCTACACCTTGTAGAGTCTTATGCCCTGTCGAATTGAGGCTGTTCTGAGGGCAAAAGGGGGATACACTCTATATCAGCAAGGTGTTCCTAATGTTTTGTACACTCAGTGCCTACCTTCTGCCGTGGCTGATTGGGTGATGACACCACCACTGTGTTACAGATGGTGAGGGCGATGAAGAAGTCGATGATGTCCGTGAGGTCAGAGGGCAGCTGAGAGAGGGACTGGCTGTGGAACCTCTTGAAGGTCATCTGGCTGCTGCAGTGGTTGACTTTCTCCAGGAGCTGAGGGTCAGGGGTGATGTCCTTCTCCTGTTGAAGAGAGAGAGTAGGTTCAGAAGAATGTTTTTTGTCATTTTCAGGTCATGGAAATTTGTATTTTTTTTGCATTTAACCCACCACGAGAAACCTACACACAGAAACATAGCCCAGGATCAGCTATGCCTTCTTCAAGGGAACAACGGAAGAAAAAGGCATCTAGGATAATTAGATTCCCACCAGATTTGACTCGTCTGACTTGTAACAAACAACCCTCTCCAACATGCTGCCGCCCTCTCCAACATGCTGCCGCCCTCTCCAACATGCTGCCGCCCTCTCCAACATGCTGCCGCCCTCTCCAACATGCTGCCGCCCTCTCCAACATGCTGCCGCCCTCTCCAACATGCTGCCGCCCTCTCCAAAATGCTGCCGCCCTCTCCAACATGCTGCCGCCCTCTCCAAAATGCTGCCGCCCTCTCCAACATGCTGCCGCCCTCTCCAACATGCTGCCGCCCTCTCCAACATGCTGCCGCCCTCTCCAACATGCTGCCGCCCTCTCCAACATGCTGCCGCCCTCTCCAACATGCTGCCGCCCTCTCCAACATGCTGCCGCCCTCTCCAAAATGCTGCCGCCCTCTCCAACATGCTGCCGCCCTCTCCAAAATGCTGCCGCCCTCTCCAACATGCTGCCGCCCTCTCCAACATGCTGCCGCCCTCTCCAACATGCTGCCGCCCTCTCCAACATGCTGCCGCCCTCTCCAACATGCTGCCGCCCTCTCCAACATGCTGCCGCCCTCTCCAACATGCTGCCGCCCTCTCCAACATGCTGCCCTCTCCAAAATGCTGCCGCCCTCTCCAAAATGCTGCCGCCCTCTCCAAAATGCTGCCGCCCTCTCCAACATGCTGCCGCCCTCTCCAACATGCTGCCGCCCTCTCCAAAATGCTGCCGCCCTCTCCAACATGCTGCCCTCTCCAAAATGCTGCCGCCCTCTCCAACATGCTGCCGCCCTCTCCAACATGCTGCCGCCCTCTCCAACATGCTGCCGCCCTCTCCAACATGCTGCCGCCCTCTCCAACATGCTGCCGCCCTCTCCAACATGCTGCCGCCCTCTCCAACATGCTGCCGCCCTCTCCAACATGCTGCCGCCCTCTCCAACATGCTGCCCTCTCCAACATGCTGCTGCCCTCTCCAACATGATGCCCTCTCCAACATGATGCCCTCTCCAACCTCTTGGCTACCTGCTGCCCTACGGTCATACTTTAGATCACCTCAAACTCAACTATGGACCTTCCAAGCCAGTTCCACTGCTTCTCCCCCCCCCCCACCCCCCATTCAGGGACTGATTTAGACCTGGGACACCAGGTGAGTGCAATAAATGGTCAGGTAAAAAAAACAAAAACAGCAGTACTCTGAACCTCGTAGAGTAAGATTGGAATTCCCCTGCTGTAGCTGATAGACACAGCTCTGAGCAGTGTGTTTTAGTAAGTACCATGGGGCTGCTGAATGCAGTGTGTTGTAGTAAGTACCATGGGGCTGCTGAATGCAGTGTGTTGTAGTAAGTACCATGGGGCTGCTGAATGCAGTGTGTTGTAGTAAGTACCATGGGGCTGCTGAATGCAGTGTGTTGTAGTAAGTACCATGGGGCTGCTGAATGCAGTGTGTTGAGTAATAATGGAGTAGTAAGGACCATGGGGCTGCTGAATGCAGTGTGTTGTAGTAAGGACCATGGGGCTGCTGAATGCAGTGTGTTGTAGTAAGTACCATGGGGCTGCTGAATGCAGTGTGTTGTAGTAAGTACCATGGGGCTGCTGAATGCAGTGTGTTGTAGTAAGTACCATGGGGCTGCTGAATGCAGTGTGTTGTAGTAAGTACCATGGGGCTGCTGAATGCAGTGTGTTGTAGTAAGGACCATGGGGCTGCTGAATGCAGTGTGTTGTAGTAAGTACCATGGGGCTGCTGAATGCAGTGTGTTGTAGTAAGTACCATGGGGCTGCTGAATGCAGTGTGTTGTAGTAAGTACCATGGGGCTGCTGAATGCGTGTGTTGTAGTAAGGACCATGGGGCTGCTGAATGCAGTGTGTTGTAGTAAGTACCATGGGGCTGCTGAATGCAGTGTGTTGTAGTAAGTACCATGGGGCTGCTGAATGCGTGTGTTGTAGTAAGTACCATGGGGCTGCTGAATGCAGTGTGTTGTAGTAAGGACCATGGGGCTGCTGAATGCTGTGTGTTGTAGTAAGTACCATGGGGCTGCTGAATGCAGTGTGTGGTAGTAAGGACCATGGGGCTGCTGAATGCGTGTGTTGTAGTAAGGACCATGGGGCTGCTGAATGCAGTGTGTTGTAGTAAGGACCATGGGGCTGCTGAATGCAGTGTGTTGTAGTAAGTACCATGGGGCTGCTGAATGCAGTGTGTTGTAGTAAGTACCATGGGGCTGCTGAATGCGTGTGTTGTAGTAAGGACCATGGGGCTGCTGAATGCAGTGTGTTGTAGTAAGGACCATGGGGCTGCTGAATGCAGTGTGTTGTAGTAAGGACCATGGGGCTGCTGAATGCAGTGTGTTGTAGTAAGTACCATGGGGCTGCTGAATGCAGTGTGTTGTAGTAAGGACCATGGGGCTGCTGAATGCTGTGTGTTGTAGTAAGTACCATGGGGCTGCTGAATGCAGTGTGTGGTAGTAAGTACCATGGGGCTGCTGAATGCAGTGTGTTGAGTAATAATGGAGTAGTAAGGACCATGGGGCTGCTGAATGCGTGTGTTGTAGTAAGGACCATGGGGCTGCTGAATGCAGTGTGTTGAGTAATAATGGAGTAGTAAGGACCATGGGGCTGCTGAATGCAGTGTGTTGTAGTAAGGACCATGGGGCTGCTGAATGCAGTGTGTTGTAGTAAGTACCATGGGGCTGCTGAATTCAGTGTGTTGAGTAATAATGGAGTAGTAAGGACCATGGGGCTGCTGAATGCGTGTGTTGTAGTAAGTACCATGGGGCTGCTGAATGCAGTGTGTTGTAGTAAGTACCATGGGGCTGCTGAATGCAGTGTGTTGTAGTAAGTACCATGGGGCTGCTGAATGCAGTGTGTTGTAGTAAGTACCATGGGGCTGCTGAATGCAGTGTGTTGTAGTAAGGACCATGGGGCTGCTGAATGCAGTGTGTTGTAGTAAGTACCATGGGGCTGCTGAATGCAGTGTGTTGTAGTAAGTACCATGGGGCTGCTGAATGCTGTGTGTTGTAGTAAGTACCATGGGGCTGCTGAATGCAGTGTGTTGTAGTAAGTACCATGGGGCTGCTGAATGCAGTGTGTTGTAGTAAGTACCATGGGGCTGCTGAATGCAGTGTGTTTTAGTAAGTACCATGGGGCTGCTGAATGCAGTGTGTTGTAGTAAGTACCATGGGGCTGCTGAATGCAGTGTGTTGTAGTAAGGACCATGGGGCTGCTGAATGCAGTGTGTTGTAGTAAGTACCATGGGGCTGCTGAATGCAGTGTGTTGTAGTAAGTACCATGGGGCTGCTGAATGCAGTGTGTTTTAGTAAGTACCATGGGGCTGCTGAATGCAGTGTGTTTGGACAGGATGCTGGCCCTCTTGGCTTCGGCCCGGCTGCCAGTCCTGCGGTGGGACTTGGTGCTCTGGGAGCGCAGCACCACCTTGGCAGCACTCTGGTTGCTGGTGACGCTGTCCCGTCTGGGCAAGGTGCCACTGTGGGACGTACAGTCCTCCTCCTCTGAGTCCACCAGGTCCTGGTACATGGCCAGACGCCTCGCTGGGGAGGACAGAAAACACAGAATATTATAATACAAAGCTGTTACTAGAATCCAAACTTCCTCAATCCTAGATAAACAACAACAGTGTGATCTAGCAGACTGCAGTGTGAGATGGGTTATATTCATTAGGTCACGCAACGTAACACGTTTACTTTTTTTTGCAGTTAGTCCCACCCTGTTTCATTCTGTTTAGTGTCTAATGAATACACCCCAGGCCTCCCTCACTGTTCACGTCGTGGGAGTACTATCTTCTAACCCTACAGTACGGTCTCACCGTAACCCTACAGTACTATCTTCTAACCATACAGTACGGTCTCACCGTAACCCTACAGTACTATATTCTAACCATACAGTACGGTCTCACCGTAACCCTACAGTACTATCTTCTAACCCTACAGTACCGTCTCACCGTAACCCTACAGTACTATCTTCTAACCATAGTCTCACCGTAACCCTACAGTACGGTCTCACCGTAACCTTACAGTACTATCTTCTAACCCTACAGTACGGTCTCACCGTAACCTTACAGTACTATCTTCTAACCCTACAGTACAGTCTCACCGTAACCCTACAGTACTATCTCACCGTAACCCTACAGTACTATCTTCTAACCGTAACCCTACAGTACTATCTTCTAACCCTACAGTACGGTCTCACCGTAACCTTACAGTACTATCTCACCGTAACCCTACAGTACTATCTTCTAACCGTAACCCTACAGTACTATCTTCTAACCCTACAGTACCGTCTCACCGTAACCCTACAGTATAGTCTCACCGTAACCCTACAGTACTATCTTCTAACCCTACAGTACGGTCTCACCGTAACCCTACAG
>NC_048565.1:1210643-1213143 GCF_013265735.2 Oncorhynchus mykiss | reverse complement strand
CCACATTATAGCAGGGGGTGTAAAGCCATAACACATACGTTTTTCTAGCAGAAGACTATGATCGATAATGTCAAAAGCCGCACTGAAGTTTAACAAAACAGCTCCCACAATATTTTTATCAATTTCTTTCAGCCAGTCATCCGTAATTTGTGTAAGTGCTGTGCTTATTGAATGTCCTTCCCTATAAGCATGCTGAAAGTCTGTTAATTTGTTTACTGTGAAATAGCATTGTATCTGGTCAAACACAATTTTTTCCAGAAGTTTACTAAGGGTTGGTAACAGGCTGATTGGTCAGATATTTGAGCCAGTAAAGGGGGCTTTACTATTCTTGGGTAGCGGAATGACTTTTTACTATACTTTAAATATAATCTCTTTGTTTAGCCACATGATTTCTAAATGTACAGTACGTTTGCCAATCCACGGGCCACAGTGTTTCAGTTTCCTCAGTTGGGATGGAACACACCAGAACGACCAACCACAGTGTTTCAGTTTCCTCAGTCGAGTTGGGATGGAACACACCAGAACGACCAGCCACAGTGTTTCAGTTTCCTCAGTCGAGTTGGGATGGAACACACCAGAACGACCAGCCACAGTGTTTCAGTTTCCTCAGTCGAGTTGGAACACACCAGAACGAACAGCCACAGTGTTTCAGTTTCCTCAGTCGAGTTGGGATGGAACACACCAGAACGAACAGCCACAGTGTTTCAGTTTCCTCAGTCGAGTTGGGATGGAACACACCAGAACGACCAGCCACAGTGTTTCAGTTTCCTCAGTCGAGTTGGGATGGAACACACCAGAACGACCAACCACAGTGTTTGTTTCCTCAGTCGAGTTGGGATGGAACACACCAGAACGAACAGCCACAGTGTTTCAGTTTCCTCAGTTGGGATGGAACACACCAGAACGACCAGCCACAGTGTTTCAGTTTCCTCAGTTGGGATGGAACACACCAGAACGAACAGCCACAGTGTTTCAGTTTCCTCAGTCGAGTTGGGATGGAACACACCAGAACGACCAGCCACAGTGTTTCAGTTTCCTCAGTCGAGTTGGGATGGAACACACCAGAACGACCAACCACAGTGTTTCAGTTTCCTCAGTCGAGTTGGGATGGAACACACCAGAACGACCAACCACAGTGTTTCAGTTTCCTCACTCGAGTTGGGATGGAACACACCAGAACGACCAGCCACAGTGTTTCAGTTTCCTCAGTCGAGTTGGGATGGAACACACCAGAACGACCAGCCACAGTGTTTCAGTTTCCTCAGTCGAGTTGGGATGGAACACACCAGAACGACCAACCACAGTGTTTGTTTCCTCAGTCGAGTTGGGATGGAACACACCAGAACGACCAGCCACAGTGTTTCAGTTTCCTCAGTTGGGATGGAACACACCAGAACGAACAGCCACAGTGTTTCAGTTTCCTCAGTCGAGTTGGGATGGAACACACCAGAACGACCAACCACAGTGTTTGTTTCCTCAGTCGAGTTGGGATGGAACACACCAGAACGAACAGCCACAGTGTTTCAGTTTCCTCAGTTGGGATGGAACACACCAGAACGAACAGCCACAGTGTTTCAGTTTCCTCAGTCGAGTTGGGATGGAACACACCAGAACGACCAACCACAGTGTTTGTTTCCTCAGTCGAGTTGGGATGGAACACACCAGAACGACCAGTGTTTCCCGTATATTAACTTGGTCAGAGTGAAATGAAACACTTCTGCCTTTTAAGATCAGAGCGACAAGTTAAAACAACTTCCATATCTTCCTCATATCTTAATCAGATCGACCACGAAACCTCCATGTTAATTATACCCAACAAAAATATAAACGCAACAAGCAACAATTTCACTGAGTTACAGTTCATATAATGAAATCAGTCAATTATAATAAATTCATTAGGCCCTAATCTATGGATTTCACATGACTGGGCAGGGGGCGCAGCCATGGGTGGGCCTGGGAAGGCATAGGTCCACCCACTGGGGAGCCAGGCCCCTGTGGCATTGTGTTGTGTGACAAAACTGCACATTTAAAAGTGGCCTTTGATTGTACCCAGCACAAAGTGCACCTGTGTAATGATAATGCTGTCTAATCAGCCTCATATGCCACACCTGTCAGTTGGGTGGATAATCTTGGCAAAGTAGAAATGCTCACTAACAAGGATAAAAACTAATTTTTGCACAAAACTTGAGAGAACTAAGCGTTTTGTGCGTACGGAACATTTCTGGGATCTTTTATTTCAGCTCAGTAAACATGGAACCAACACTTTACATGTTGCGTTTATATTTGTGTTTAGTATAGCTAGCTATCTATTACTAGCTATTAATACTGGAAGTGTAGCCAACCCTATTCAAATATCTATGTAATTATTGTTAACTAAAAAAACAGTAACGTTGGCTTGTGATGTCATGGAGATCAAGAGATCAAATGAAACAATTAAACTGATTTACAGTTTCAAAGAAAGAGAACATCATTTAATTAGCATTTTGGAGTAGAATGTCCC